>NC_050443.1:138111445-138385668 GCF_903995425.1 Onychomys torridus
GCAGGGCACAAAAGAAAAAGACTGCCAAACATTGTCAAAACAAGATAGGACAGTATTTCAAAATTCTTGCTTCATGCTGGGCAGTGGTGGTGCAGGCCTTTAATCCCAGCATTCAGGAGGCAGAGCCAGGCTTATCTCTGTGAGTTCAAGGCCAGCCTGGTCTACCAAGTGAGTTCCAGGAAAGGCACAAAGCTACACAGAGAAACCCTGTCTTGAAAAAAACAAAAAAACAAAAACAACAACAACAACAAAAAATTCTTGCTTCACATAAAAGTCTATCAGATATTCTACCCCTGTAGACTAAACATGGATGCCCCAATGTTGCAGAAGAACCTTGTGGTGACGTTCGAGACAGCCAGGTATCTCTGTAATTTCTTTAATTTTGGAAGTTGTTTGCCTTACACTTCCTGTTATATCCTTCTTAGTTCTCTGATGGGGTTATAGACTAGATAGCTATAGTTATAATTTTCCTTATTACCAAATTCAGAAAAGAAACTCACAAAAGAGGTGTAAAATTTATAATGTTGAAAGACATAAAAGCTTAAGTTGTTTGTCTAAGAAAGCGTTTTGAGGTCCAAAAAGATATTTTTAAGATAGTTATACAAGTTATGATAAAAAAATCATTTAAGTATGAAACTTCAAACTCCTCAAGATAGGATAGATAATAGAGTAATTTTTCCAAGTTTGTCAAATACAAATGGACTAGACATTGTAAACATAATTCTTATTTGATAATTGTTCTTATTGTGTATAGTTTTACAGTATTAGTTAAAAACTTTTTTTTTAATTTAGACAAAAAGTTGGAAATATTGTGGGATATTCATACACGGTTTGAAGATATATTTCTGTGATTATATAATAAAGTGATGAAAGACCAATATTCTCAGGAGAGAATATGTGAGATTTCTGGGGAGAGAGAGATCTCTGGAAAGAAGGGAGGCTGGCAGCTAGATTCCAGGGAGAGATTGAAGAGGTCAGATATATGGTGCAGAGTAGAGGTAACTAAGCCATGTGGCAGAATATAGATAAAATAAAAGGAGGTTAATTAAGTTATGAGAGCTAATAGGACAAGTCTAAGTCTTTTTATAATTAATAAGAAATCACAATATCATCACTTGCAGGCTGGTGGTCCAAGAAAGTCCAATGAGAAAGCTTACGACAGCAATAGACACTATCAGACTGAAACTGAACAGAGAACTAATGGAACTAACAGATGCTAATGACTCAGGTAGACCTAACATATATCTACAGAACATTCCACTGTAACACAAAACAAATATACCTTCTTCTCAGCACCTCATAGAATAGAATTGTCTCCAAAACTGACTGTATACTTGGTCATAAATCAAGTCTCAACAGACAGAAAAACAAAACAAACAAAAAACAAACAAACAAACAAACAAACAAAAAACCCAAAAACCAAAAACCAAACCTAACTCCTAACTGTATCTTACCAGATCACCATTGACTAAATCTGGATTTCAATAATAGAAACCACAGAAAGCCTACAAACTCATGGAAACAGAACAACTTTCAACTGAGTTACCACTGGGTCAAAAATAAAAATTAAAAAAAAAAAGGAATGAAAGACTTCCTAAAATTCAGTGAAAATGAATGTACAACATACTCAAACTTATGGGACACAATGAAAGTGGTGCTAAGAAGAAAGTTCATGGCACTAAGTGCCTACATAAAGAATTTGGAAAAATTTCATTAGATGCAAAAAGCCTTTGACAAAATCTAGCACCCCTTCATGGTAAAAGTTTGGTAGAGATCAGGGATACAAGGAACATACAAAAACATAGTAAAAGCAACATGTAGCAAGCTGACAACTAACATCAAATAAATGGACATAAACTCAGAGCGATTCCACTAAAATCAGGAACAAGATAAGGCTGTCTACTCTCTCCATATCTATTGAATATAATTCTTGAAGTTCTAGCTAGAGCAGCAAGATAGTTAAAGGAGGTCAAGGGGATGCAGATTGAAAAGGAAGAAGTGAAAGTATCACTCTTTGCAGATGATATGATAAGCAACATAAACAACCCAAAAAATTCGACCAGGGATCTCCTACAGCTGATAAACACCTTTATCACTTCCTGAAGTGGCTGAATGTAAAATAAACTAAAAAAGAAAAAGTCAGTTGCCCTCTTAGATACAAATGATAAACTAACTAAGAAAGAAACCAGGGAAAAACAGCACTCACAGTAGCCACAAATAATATAAAATATCTTGGGGTAACTAGCCAAGAAAGTGAAAGGTTGGCATGACAAGAACTTCCAGTCTCTGAAGAAAGAAAATAGAGAAGATATCAGAAGATTAAAAGATCTCCCATGCTCATGGATTTGTATGATGGGATTAACATAGTAAAAATGGCCACCTTATCAAAAGCAATCTACAGATTCAGTGCAATCTCCATCAAAATTCCAGCACAATTCTTTACAGACTTTGAAAGAACAATGTTCAACATCATAAAGAAAAGCAAAAAATACCGAAGATAGCTAAAACAATCCTGTACAATAAAAGAACTTCTGAAGGTATCACCATTTCTGATTTAAAGTGGTACTACAGAGCTATAGTAATAAAAACAGTATGTTACTGCCATAGAAAAGACAGGTTGATCAATGGTATTGAATCAAAGTGCCAGACATAAAACCACATGCCTGTGGAAACCTGATTTTTGACAAACAAACCAAAATTATACAATGGAAAAAAGAAAGCATCTTAAACAAATGGCGCTAGTATAACTGGAATGTAGAAGAGTGCAAATAGATTCATATCTATCACCCTGAAAAAACTAAAGTCCAAGTGGCTCAAAGACCTCAACATAAATCCAGTTACATTGAACCTGATAGAAGAGCAAGTGGGAAAGAGCCATGAATGCATTGGTATAGGAAATAACTTCCTGAATAGAACACTAGTAGCACAGACACTAAAATCAACAATTAATAAATGGTTCTCATGAAACTGTAAAGTTTCTGTAAGGCAAAGGACACCATTAATAGGACAAAACAGCAGCTTACAGAATGGGAAAGGTTATTTACCAACCCCATATCCAACAGAGGGCTGCTTTCCATAATATATAAAGAAATCAAGAACTAAACATAAAAAAACAATAATGTAATTAATAAGTAGGGTACAGATCTACACAGAGAATTCTCAATGACGAATCATCTAATGAGATGATTGTGTGTGTGTGTGTGTGTGTGTGTGTGTGTGTGTGTGTGTGTGTGTGTTTCCTTTCAGTTTGTTCATATGGGAGATCCAGTTATTCCACTCTTGGGCATATTTCCCAAAAAAATTTTCAAAGAATGCACAATAATACCACAAGGACAATTGCTCAACTGTGTTCATAGCAGCTTTATTTAGCCAGAACTGAGAAACAACCTATATGTCTTTAACTGAAGAATGAATAAAGAAAATTAGGTACATTTACACATTAGAGTATTACTCAGCTGTTAAAAACAATGACATTCTGAAATATGAAGGCACATTGGCGGAATTAGAAAAAAAAAGTCATTCTGAGTGTGATAACCCAGACCCAGAAAGACAAATACGGTATTTACTCACTTATAACTGAATATTAGCTGTAAAGTTATAAATACTCATGTTACAATCCACAGACTCAGAGAGGCTAGCTAACAAGGAGAGCCCAAAGAGGAGTGGTGATGATGTATGGATCTCCCAGAGAAGGGGAAATAGAAAAGATATCTAGGATGGACTGGGGGTGAGTGGGTATGGGAATATGAGGCATCAGGTTGGGGGGTAGATGGAAGGATAGAGTACTGAAAGACATGACTGGAAAGGGGTTGCATTTTGGGGTCAGGTAGAAACTTTGTGCAAGGGAAACTATCAGGAATCTACAAGGATGACTCCAGCAATGACTCCTACCAACAATGGATATGTAGACTGAACTGGAAATATCTTGTGACCAGGCAAGACTTGAAGTGGAAGAATTGGAGTATCAACCCAGCCACATAATCTTCTATCTACAGTCTGTCATGACTTTGGGATTTCCTGGGGTAAGGGTGTCACAGGGATTGTGGGAGTGGCCAGCCAATGACTTGTTCAGGTTGGGACCCAAGCCATAGGAGTGAGGCCACACCTAACACTGCCTGGAGTGCCAGGACCTATAGTCTGGATGGCCCAGAGACCTAGGATAGAACCAAACACAATTGGCAAAAGAAAAAAAAAAAAAGTCATTGTAGTCATGCCTAAGAATCTTGTGCTACATTCATAGTTTGGTGTCTATCTCAATTGTCATTAGGGAGTCTCCATCCAGTAACTGGTGGAAACACATACAGAGAGTCACACCCAAACATTGGCCCAAGCTTGGGGAGAGGGAGGAAGGATTATAAGAGCCAGAGGGGTCAGAAACATCACAAGAGCACCCACAGAATCAACTAACCTGGGCTCATAGGGACTCAAGAGATAGAACTGACAACCAGAGAACCCTTACAGGACTGACCTAGGCTCTCTACATATATGTGACAGTTGTGTAGCTCAGTCTTCTTGCAGGACTCCTAATATTGGGAGCTTCCCTAAAGCTTTGGCTGGATTTTGGGAACCAGTCTTCAAAATGTGTTGCCCTGCCCGGCCTTAATGCAAAAGGAAGTGCTTAGTCTTACTGCAGCTTGATATGCCATGTTTTGTTGATATCCATGGGAGGACTTCTGAACAGAAAAGGAATAGGAGTGTATTGGGGGAGGGGCACAGAAGGGAGGAGAAAGGAGGGAATGGGAGGAGAGGAGGTACGGGAAACTGCTGCATTCAAGATACAAAGTAAATAAATAAATTTAATTTTAAAAGACTATTTAAGTTTAACATGCCTTTAAGAAAACAATGTAATCAACCTTACTATGTCTTTCATTTTCCATGCATTCAGATTTTACAGTCTAAGATAAATACATAGCTTAGGTTTTAAGTTATGTAGCCTTCTATGCCCCTGAACCAGAGCAATGCAGGTGTGACTATGGTAACCATTTGCTGACAGCAGGGAACAGTTGAAAGTAACCTTAAAAAAAGAATATCCCATAAATGTTGAAAACAACATATGGACATAGGTTGGTAGCATCTCTTTGTGGTTTTTCATGGCATTCTGGGTCAGTTGATGTTAGTAAAGTAACATCTTCCCTTATAAACCCCTGTTAAAGATTTCTGTGAACAATCCTCCATTTCTTTCCCTTACCATATTTTCTGTGATGTTGATAGAGAGCAAAAAGCTTTGTGGCAGGTACAAGAGATTTCTGATACTCACTCACATCAGGCATCAGACACAAAAACAAACACAGCCACAGATTCAAAACATTCACAGGGAAACACACAGAGAAGGAACAGACACAGGTAAAGGGGTAGACACAATGCATAGACCACAAGCAAGCCAGTAACCACAGATTACAGACAGTTGGAATACATGGAGAGAAGTGAAGATTTCAAATTGTGCCCACTCTTAGTCAAAATAATCGAAGAGGAGTTTCTTTATTGTCTTTCTTTAATGTGACAGAGACACAAGGCAGTTCTGTCCTTCCACTATGTGTGTCTTGACTGAAATTAGATTTTCAGACTTTACATGAAGAGCCTCTAATCTCTGGGACACATCAACAACCCCAATATTTATATGTTTATCCCAAAATAATCAAATATATTTTCATATGTTTTTCAGAAATCTGGTTCCTGAAGCAAAGCTTTCACTTTACCATCAATTAATGATCTAAAATTACTATCATTTAATTAATAGAATTTCACTATAGTCTCTTGCTTCAACAATTAGAAGATAATTAAAAGCATATATAATTTTTCTCAAATCCTTTCTGCCTCTCATATATTTGTCTGATTTTCACTGCAGACATCTATTTTATATTATGTTGAACTCATTAAGTTGGAGTGTGTTATGATAGACACAATGCAAATCTAATAGACAGGTGTATGAGCACTGAATAAGTGCTCAGTGTTCTGCACTCTCTTACATTTATTTTATCATTATATCAAGTTAAAATTTATTTGCAGTATGAAATGTAATTATCAATTGTAAAACACAAACCTGTTAGCTATTGTTAAATCCTGGTTATTTCTCTTTAGCCAGCATTAGTGGGGTATACTACATTGATATGTGCAAACGCAGTTTGCATATTCTAAGCTGAGAAAAACATGCCTAAAAAAACTACAATTTAAAGTTTAAATGTGCAAAATTCTTATAAGATTGTGGTAGCACAGAAAAAATATTTTTTCCCATTCTGTGTAGATAAACATAGCTTGGGTACAGATTCAAGTGCTAGTAATGCTATGGATATATGAATGAGTAGAAAATAATAAAATACTTAGAGGTGAGGTGATCGGACCTGATAGTGTTCATTTTGGAATTTAGGAATTAGAAAACTGCTAACTCAGTTAACATTTGTTTTACCACAACACAACCCTTTAGTATATAGAGTTAAATGTCATTATACTACATCTTCATTTACTTTCTCCACAACCCTTTGTGAACATTTCCTACTGTTTCTATTTACAGCCTTTAGCTGCCAATTCTTTTATAGACTTTGTTTATGTAAATATCTACAATTGGATAATACCTTTATTCCTAATTAATAATCTGTAATTTTTAAGGAATGCATTCCATCCATTTATAGTTTATTTTATATTATTTTAGTTATTGTTTCCACAATTGCTGTGTGTCTTTCCATCTTTCAACCTACAAACTAGGTTGACTAATGAGGTTGCAACTTGAAATTTTTGTCTTTATGTTTCATGTTCAATTTGCATTTCCTTCCTAACATAAACTGTGTATTTTCTGTTTTCTTCAGTTATCATGTTCTCAGTTTTTTTTCTCCCCAGTATGTTGTATTAGTAGCTGGTACAGTAGTGACGGGGCACTGATTTATGACTTCCTTGTATAATTTGCTTCTCTTTTCCGATCACTTCTTAACAATTTTCTTTCTTTGGAATAGACTGTCACAGCAAATGCTTTAATGTCCTTACACTGGGATTTTTTTTTTAATTCTTCGTCAGGAATTGAGAAATGTTTACTCCAAATTTTCAGTCATATATTATAACTCTCTCAGTTCTCTCTTCTGATAGTTTTAATATCTGGGTAATTTTAATATCTTTTAACATACCCATAAGGACTAATTTTGCTGCCATGTCTAGGTGCTCCTATATTGAGAAGATTATATTTACCAAGTAGTTCTAAGTTATCAAATGGAAAGAACAAAAGGCTCCTCTCCAGCTCTTTCCTTAACTTGTTTATATGTGAGTAAACCCACTCTGTTTTCATTCAGTCATCCCAGGAAGACTCAGGATTTCCACAGGACATGCTGATGGCCTTTTATGTAGCTTCCTTTGCTACACGGAGTATTTATTCTATACAATAAGAAATCTCTGGGAGAGCTCAGAATTCAATCAATGTGCTGCCACTGTCTGTCTTTATCAGCACCCTGCCATTCTCAGTGCCCCACTTTTCTCTGTTGTTCACTCCGCCCCGTGGTCTTAATCATTCTGTCCCCCAGGTTTCTATTGACCTCAAAATGGACTTCTGGATCTTGTCTATGTCTTTTTGCTGTACACTACAAAATAGATAAACACAAACATTATGCTAAGTTAAAAAGACCAAAACAATAGACTCCATCCTGTAAAATTCTGTATGCAGGAAACATCCAGGGAAGATAAATCCAATTTAGAGTGTTAGTAATGCCCTGAAATTATAGTTGCTGGCAGAGGTTTACTGGAAAGGGCATAAGGAATCTCCCCAGTGTGAAGCAAATGTTCTAATGTCTATAGTAGCAGATGAATGGTATTCCTGAACATTTCACTCAAAATACTAAATACTATTATTAAATGTGACCAGTTTTGTGACATGTAAATTATACAACAAAAAGATACTTGGAGAGAGAAAGGAGGTGGCAAAGGCCCAGCTACTTAGGAATTTAAGGAATAAAAGTGACAAGTTCAAAGCCTAGGTGGGCTAAAAGTTATCACAAGGCTATTCTAGGCAACTTTTGTGAGATCATGCCTCAAAACCTAAGAAAAGGTTGAGATTTACTGCTTGGTGATGTACTGCTTGCCTAGCATAGTTGAGGTTCAAGCCTTGCCAGAGGTGGAATTGAGGCACATTCAAAGCTAAAACTTCCTGTCCTTTCTATTTCCTCTGACCTAGAATGAAGAGATGGGGGTTGGACTTACAGCACTTCCAGAAGCCCAATGAAGAAACAAAGTCCATGCAATGTATAGCAGGAAAGAAAGACAGCAAGTGATCCATTGACAGCATACTGAAACTCCTATGCCTTTGGGTTAGGAGCCTACCCTGTCTCCACCTGGATATTTTTTGAAGTGTGAGGAAGCAGCTACTTGTCTCAATTTTGTTTATAACGTATATTATGTCAATGTACATCATTCTCATACAAGAGGAGCAGTTTTTCATCTTGGACACACTGCTCTTTGCTTATTCATCAGTTCAAGGAATTATGAATTTGTTCTTATTTAGGTGATTATAAATGAGTACATCACAGATATTCTCACAAAGATTTATTTCTGATATATATTATAATTTCTCTTGAAGTGGAGAGTGGTAGTTTGAATGAGAATTACCCCTGTAGGCACATATAGTTTAATGTTTAGTCACTAGTTTTGAAATTGTTTGGTAAGGATTAGAAGGTGTGGCCTTGTTGTAGTAGGTGTGTCTTGTTGGAGAAGATATGTCAGTGGGAGTGGGCTTTGAGGTTTCAAAGGCTCATGCTAGCCAAGCCCAGTGTCTCTCTTCTCTGCCTGCATCCTGTGGATCAATATGAAAAGCTCTCAGCTGTTGCTCCAGTACCATGTTTGTCTGCTTCCTGATATAATCAATGATTATGAACTAACTCTCTCAAGCTATAAGCAAGCACTAATTAAATGCTTTCATTTATGAGATACTTTGGTCATGGCGTCTCTTCATAGAAGTAGAATAGCAACTAAGACATGGAGTTATGAGGATATTGGTTTGTGGTTACCTATGTTGAAAATTCTCAAACTGTTTTCCAAATAAGCTACTTTACCCTTTATCCCCCAGAAATCTTATTCTGCACTCTTCCCACATCTTGAAAGTTAGGGGTTTTCACAGTCATGTTGCTGTGCAATAGCAGTTCATTGTGGTTTAATTTTTAAATCGTTAATGATTAATTGTGCTGAGTGTCACTTCCATTCTTTTGATAAAGAGATCTGCTGTATGTAATGTTCAGAATATTTAACATTGCCAGTATGAAAGGCATACCTGCCAGAAAGGATAGGCACATAACCCAGTAGCTACAGCTATAGACATTGGTTTTAAGCAACAGTTTGAACATAAAACTGTATATACTCATCAATATTAGACCAGAGAATATTATTTCACATGGGTACAGATGTAATTATGGCATTATTCCTAGATGTGATCTTGAGTGTTGACCTTTTGTTGTTGTTGTTTGGGTTTTCGAGACAGGGTTTCTCTGTGTAGCTTTGCACCTCTCCTGGAACTTACTTTGGAGACCAGGCTGGCCTAGAACTCACAGAGATCCACCTGCCTCTGCCTCCCAAGTGCTGGGATTAAAGGCGTGTGCCATCACTGCCCAGAATAATGTGGACCTTTCAAAGTGCATCTATAATTTGAATTCTCCTTACTAAATATTACTAAATATTTCTTAATGCTCACATCACTTTACAGAACTATTTTGGAAATCTGCCAAAGTAAGCTTAAACATTTTGATCTTTTACATTTAATAAAAATTGATGAGACAAGTTTAAATCTATGCCAATATTACTACAAGAAAAGCTACCTTTTCAGTATTTGGAGCATTGTGTATTATATTTTTTTATGAACTTTCAAATCACATTTTACTTATGTACTTTAAAAAAGATATTTGGAGAAAGTTCAATGCTGCAATCTGCACAGCATAGGGATTGACCCAACTGGGATAGCCAGCAACAAGGAAGGGCAGACACACACACACACACACACACAGAGAGAGAGAGAGAGAGAGAGAGAGAGAGAGAGAGAGAGAGAGAGAGAGAGAGACTAACCACCTTACTAAACTAACAGAAAGAGAGATGTCAAATTAAAAGATTTAGGGACAAGAAAGAGTGTGTCACAATAAACAGTAAAAATCTGAAATAAATGGATATTTAGGAGTATATTACTTAAAAGTTAAACCATGATGAGGCACAACCATAAACAGAATTACATCAAGAAACAAGATTTGGGCATCAATAAATAAGTAAATGAATAAATAAATCTCCCAGTGGAAAAAAGTGTTCAGGCTCTCTTATGAAGAATAAATTATATTGGTGTCAGGAGTGATGGTTTGGAAGTGAAGACTGCTTATTGCTCTTGCAAACAGACCCAAGTTCAAATTCCAGCATCCATACTGGGCAGCTTGCAGCTACCTGTAAGTATCTCTCCTCAGTAACCCAATGACTCTGGCCTCTCTAGCAACCTTACACATGTGTACATAACTCACACAAAGACACAGATATATATATGTAAAAGTAAAACATATTTTTTTTAAAAAGAATGGAATGTATTTGTAAATGTTTAATATTTAAATAATAATTTACCATTTCATATCGTGTTCCTTTTTCTTGAAGGATTCATACAGGTACATATTTTCCTCATCATGCTTTATGTATTGGAAGAATTAATTTGAAAATTTAAGCACATAGAAACATGAACAGAGTTGCACACTGAAGTAGTTCACTCTCATTTTTTTCTGAAAATGTACCAGTTCTACAAATAATTCTTAAGAAGGTACTAATAATTCTATTGGGATATAATATTAATTTATGAATTTCTATCTTAAATCACATTAAAACACCTTTGAAATGTTTAACACTCCATTTTTAAGTTACTAGTATGAAAAAGGAAAACTTAAGTAGGTGGAAAGGAAAAATCACACACAAGCATTTTGTGCGACAAATATTCTTGCTTACAAGAGTATTTTATTCTAGAAATATTAAAGCAAAGTACAGATTGTGTGCCATCTTATGTAGGAAAATGGAATTATAGAAATAATTCAAAATTACTCTCTGGAATTCCACTGGGTTGTACTGTCTACTTCAGTAGACTACACATTAACAACAGTGAAGCATACTTCAATGTCTTCACTGGGTAATCACCAGAAAGCAACCCTAAAACATGCACCATCAATGTTTTACACATACTGGTTGGTGGATAACAATATCATAAAAAATATTTAAAATGTAATCTTACTAAAAGATTACTATTGGCCTACAAGCTCCTGTACTTGATAGAATTTGTATGACTTTAGGGAAAATTAGATCATTGAAGAATAGTAATTTCCTTAGAATGTTTCTTAACTTTCAACAGCTCATGCTAACCATGTATAACTGTTCCTAAAATGCTAGTTTTGATAAATTCTTTTTTCATTATATTTTTTAAAAATTTACCAGTTTTGATGATCAAATCACTGATCCAACTTCCTGATGGTAATAATATGTCAAATTTACTTCATCAGTTTTAAATTTATATAGAAAATAGGGAAAGGATACGCTCCTTTAAAATCATTTTCTTTTCTTTTCACAAGCAAGTTTATTTCAATCAAAAAAGAATGAACTCAATGCTCAGTGCTACTCATATTTAATCATTAATTTTTCTTATTGCTATTTCATATAATGGAATTTCAGACGATACTTTAATTTTTTAACTGGTTTACTTTGTGTGTAGGGATGGGAATAGAGTATATGTCACAACTTAACTTGTGTAAAAAAAAAAAAGTGACAGTTCTTGCTTCCCATCTTCTTGAGACAGATTCCTTCTTATGTCTACCTCTGCACAGCAAATCCAGGCCAGTTTGGCCTGTGTTCTAATATCTTCAGCAGCCATCTCCCTGTAGGACTGCCAGGATAACAAATGCAGGTGTTTTTCATGTGTTTTTAATGTGGTTCCAGGGACTTAGGTCAGGCTGTCAGGACAGTGTGGGGAGTTTGCTATCATCAATATAAAAATAGCTGTATCAATTTTCTGCCCTTTAGAATACTATTTAGGAAAGGGATCTTTTGTGGACTAAAGTCAGATGAAGCTTCCAATGAGAGGTACCATAATGTATCAGTTCAGCCAATGTTCCTAACACCTTTGCACAGTTTAAAGGGAAAGATGCTGAATAGCGGAGAAAGAGCAGAGGTGACATTCTTTTGCCTGTAGTATTGCTGTGTTTACGCATGGGTTGCAATGACTTAGAGCAGCACACAGCAAGGGCATTTGCACAAAGTCCCTGAGCCTCCTTCCAGAAAGACTGATTTCTTATGGGGTTTACACTCTTAACAATTCCTAAGATGCAGATGTCATTACAACTATGCTTTGAGTATCAGTGAATGGCTACATTGGTGGGAAACTGCAAAATTGTGTTTCTCCAAACCAGATGGATAGCAGAAATACCTTCAATATGAAAAGATTATCCCCAGCAGCTTCCTCAGAGACTGTAGTTTAGTTGGTTAAAGGGAATCACTACTTTCATGGTGATCATTGCTGTGGACTGGAAGGGAGATGTGCCCCACAGTCTGATGTGATTTAGCACTGAATATCCGGAAGGATTGTTATTTGGATAGAACCTTTAGGACTTGGGTATTGCTAGGGAAATTCTTCCACAAGAAGACCTTTGAGGCTGTTGTCACCTGTGGGTTTGGAAGATCTCCCTATGTACCATCTGCCACATCAGTGTGACAGATACAAGCTCATACTGCTAGGAAAAGACCACTTTTAACAGCCTTGCCTTCTCTGTCACAATGAATGGCATCTCCTGAAGCTGTGTACCATCCTTTAAACCTTTCTCCTTTGCGTTCTTCTGCCAGATAATCTGTCACAGTGAGGAGAGGAGTAACTAATACTGTTATCATATGTACCAAACAAGGAAACTACAAGAAAAAAAAAAGACAACACCAAGATTGCAGGACAACCAACAGGAATACTGGAGATAGGCTCAGTAGGACTGAGGCTAACAATGGAATGATACTGAGATGTCAGTTACGTGATGTGAGGAAATTACATAAAGATGATTGCTCCACTTTCTAATTTTCACTTTGATTTGAAGGAAGATATAAATCCAATAGATTCAGCTGTTGAAATAGCTTAGTTGATAAAGGAGCTTGCCACCAACCCTAGATTTAATCCCAAGGAACGTATATTGTAGAAGAGGGAACCAACTCCTGAAAGTTGTCCTCTGACCCCCCCACATGCTCTGTGTAATGTGCATATACATAGGCAGGTATACATAGACACATAAAATAAGTTAATCTATTTTGAAATGAAGCCTGATATTTTGAGAAATCTGCAATTGCTGGAATATTGACAATTTCATTAAATCACTTTGCTAAATCAGAAAGTTAAATCACTTTGAAAAATTATACAAGTACAAGGTAAAATATTTTGGGGCAACTATAGCTCACAGGACATATTTATAGACTTTTATTTCAGGAAAATTTCACTAAATGGTCCATTATTTCTAGTTAGTGTCCAAAGATGTGTAGGTTTTACATGCAGTTTGGAACAGGAGTGTAAACAATAAATTTGAAACACAAGTAGGTTGAGAGAATGACCTTTTCAGTAATTCTGATAGAAGGCCATAACCCAGGTGAAAGTGCTTTGAAGATGCTGAATCGTTTCCAAGATAGGATAAAAGTGCTTATTATGATCTTGAAAAAATAGCCTAAAATCTGAAAAGCAATATCATTTTAAACAGAATGTATTCATCTAATGTGGATCCTAACAATTTTGTTTTATCAAAAGTGATGTATCTTCATTAAGTTTGTCATTCAACATCTAATTGCCTTTCCTGCTTTCTGGAAATTTAGACCCTACTCTAAAGCATTGTGAAGCATTTTCTGTCCTATAGCTCATCAATTCACGGGTAGCTGTGCCCCTAAAGCACTATACATTTATAATTATAAAAATTTCATGCTGTGTGTGTTTTAAACTAATTTTGCAGTGCTATAAATGATGATAACTCAACTAAAATATTATTAAAATTAAATATGTAAAGTTAAACAGAACTCTAAACAAAACATTTTGTTTATACTGTTATAGCATCTGTTAGTCTAACAGACCCTTCTGTGTAATTATTGACGAGGTCTACATAACAGCTCTCTTACCACTAAATTAACTGAATTTACAAAATACAGTAAATCTGTAATTGAAATATGTTTCAAAACGCTCGCACACATGTGATGCAAAATGAAGATGATTCAGGAGACTTTCCATACCATGATGAATGCATCGAATATCTGCTTTTATTTTTCATCCAGCATTCCCATAACTGAAATACTGCAGAAAAAAATGTTTCAGCATTTTCATGGTGAAAACCTACATAGGACTTAGCATAATGTCAATTTGCATTTCATAATATGTGTCTTCCTATAGAGTCTTTGCATTGAAAGAAGGTATACTTATTGGGACTCAGTTTCTCCATTGAATAAACATGTAGCATTGTTGTATTGTTCTTTACTCTTCAAATTTATTTCTATATTCTCAAAATGTTACTCACAAAAGTAAAATTGAAATTGCCAAAAATGACCTACGCAGCAATAGAAAGTCAATTGCAGGGGACAAGCAGGTGACATAAATGAGGAAAGTATGCCAGAAATGAATGCTCATTGGACTGAACAGATTTTAAGATACAGATGATTGCTGTCAAGAAGAATTGTAGGCACTGTGCTAAGCATCACATTGCTCAGTAGAAACCAGAATATGCATTTTAGGTAAAATATTCAGAGTATAAAAGTTTTCAAATCTGCTTAAATTCTTTCCTGATATTGTGTAAGTCAAATTTAATATATATCTGAAACATCACTGTCCAGCACAAAGAGTGGAAACACTTAAGGAAGCTTAGACAAAATTCCCAGAAAAACTTTCTTGAATTAATATATTTTAGAAAAGTTTAGTACAAAACACTGTATGCCCAGAAACAAATTTCTCATGGAAATTGTCACAGTGATATTCATTAAATACATGTGTGAAGTTTGGGATGTGATAGTGACTATTTTTCCAGTATCTGCTGGCTTATTTAGAAAATATTTGCTATGTTCTTTCCTGGTTTTTGGGAATACATATTTTATTGTTTTATGAATTCCTTGAGAATTTCATACATTGTGTTTAAGTCATGTTCACTCCATCTCTCAATTTCTCCCAGAACAACTCCCCATTTCATAACCACTCAATTCTGTGCCCTTATTTCTTTAAACAATCAAGTCCAATGTCTGTTGCCTATATATGTCTATGCACTAGAGCATGGGTCACTTTCTAGGGGACATACTCCTAAAGAAAGCTGAATGTCCCCTTCTTTGCAGCTAACAAATATCAATAACTCTTCTTTAGGAGTGGGACTTCATGACCACTTTGTAGTTGGAGAGCTTCTCTCCAGGTTCCACCAAGCCCCAACGGTCTCACAACCCACATATAAAATAATCATACAGACATTCATATTATTTAAACTGCTTGGCCATTAGCTCAGGCCTACCATTGTCTAGCTCTTATATTTAGCCCATTTTTGTTAGTCTATACTTTGCCACATGGCTTGTGACTTTCCAGTGTCTTTACATGTTGCTTCTCATGGCAACAGCTGGCAGTGTCTCCTCCCAGCCTTCCTGTTCCCAGAATTCTCTTCTCTCTTGTTTCACCTATACTTCCTGCCTGGCCACTGGCCAAACAGCATTTTATTTATACAGAGTGATATCCACAGCACCACTTAACCCCTCAATGCTGAAATATTGTCTGGCTTCAGCCTACTCAGGTTTCATGTATGCTGTTACCACTACTGTGAGTTTATATGTTCAACTGCCCTATTGTGTTTGGGAAACTGTTGCCTTGTAGTTATCCACTACCTCTGGCTCTTATAATCTATCCACCCACACTTCTTAAATGATCTCTGAACCTTTAAAATAGAAGGTGTGATGTCAATGTCCCATTTCGAGTAAGCAATCCACAGTCTCTCATTCTCTCTTTTATTCTCTATACTTTGAACAGTTTTGGTCTCTATGTTAAATGCAAAATAAAATAAAATAAAATAAAATAAAATAAAATATGAGTTTAAAGGTAAGTTGTTAGGAGTTGCTTTAGTACTATAACCCTTTAGCAGAGTAATAGTAGAAGGTGTTCTCCAGAGCCTGTGGTTTGTCTATCCACTCAAATTTTGGCTCTGATAATGATGCCATGTCTATATTCCATCACAAAACAGCTTTTAAATTAAGATTTTTTGTTAATATGTACATCAAGATAAGTCATCTTTTTTTATGAAGCTGGACATTATCTCTATTATATCTATTCATATATATACCTTCCAGATTAGTTTCTTGTTTTGTTGTTATGAAATATCTGACAAGGGCACCTTAAAGAAGGGAGGATGAATTTTGGCTTACAGTTTCAGGGAATGCAGTCCATCACAGTGAAGAAGGAATG
Organism: Onychomys torridus; assembly: GCF_903995425.1. Lineage (NCBI taxonomy): Eukaryota > Metazoa > Chordata > Mammalia > Rodentia > Cricetidae > Onychomys > Onychomys torridus. The sequence continues at coordinate 138,127,851 of NC_050443.1, forward strand.
ATGGTAAGAGCTGGAGCAGCTGGTAATATTGTGTCCACAGTTAGGGAATGATGATTTCAAGTTGGTAAGTGAATATTCTCAGCTCTCTTTGTCCTTTTTATTCATTCCAGGACTCTACTCATGGAATGGTATTGCCCACACTTAGAATGGATCTTCTAATCTTAATTAACCTAGTAGAGACAACTTGTTACCAGAGAGGTGATTTGTTTCTGTGGTGATTCTAAGTCCCAGTGAGTTGACAATGATTAACCATCAGATAATCTTTGATTTCTTGTAACTGCTATCATTCTTTGTTAGTTCACTTTTTATTTAAAATTTTTCATGCAATATATTTTATTTCTCTTATTTTGTCTCTTTCAACTCCTCTAAGATCCTCCCCCACACAACTCATGGTCTCTCTCTCTCCAACAAAATAAAAAATGAAGGCAAAACAAAACAAAAAGAGAATCCCAGTAAGACAAAATTACTCAAATAAATTGAAACAAAAATGCACAAAAATTTAGTTCATTTTTGTGTTCCTGAGCATGAAGCCTTCCCTGGAAAAATGTGGTTAAGACTTACAATGACACTTCATTGGAGAAAACAGATTTTCCTTTTCTCAACAGATATCAATTGGAAATAGTTTATTAGTTAGGGATGGGAATTTGTGTCTACTTCTTTGTAGTCAGATTTTGTCTGGTTTGAAATTGTGCAGCTCTTGTGTGCTGTCATAGTCTATGAATTCATATGTGTATCACTTCTGTTGCATCTGGGTAGTGCTGCTTCATCACCTCTGGCTCTTAGAATCTTTCCCTTCCTCTTTGTAGAAACCTAAGTCTTGAGTGGAGTCTTTGATAAAGCTACCCCATTTAGGGCTGAGTGCTCTTAAGTTTCTCATTCTCTACATATTGTCCTCTTATGAGGTTAAGTGATGTTCTAATCTGTGGGTATAACAATATGTCATTAGGAGTTATTTTATTGCTATGTTCCTTTAGCATAGTAATAGTAGTAGTTTATTGCCTAGAACCCATGACCTATATAGTCTCAGATTGTTGGCCAATTTAGCAGTGTCAGTTATAGCTTCCATTTCGTGAAGTGGACCTTAAGTTGAGTGAAAATAGTGGTTGGTTACTCCCATTTCATCAGTGCCACTATTGTACCAGTATATATTTCAGGCAGGTACAAATCCTATTGTAGGTCATAGGATTTGTAGGTGAATAGTATTGATGACTACTTTTCTTTTTTGGTTGCATTCAAATATCTTTTAGTACCATGATTATTCAGTAGGGGTAAGGCTCCAGTTGGGCACCAGCTCATTTTGTCTATGGACAATGACATAAGTAAGTAGTATCTTCAGTGATAAATCCTTACTATCATATTATGGAGGATAACCAATAGCTTTGGCAATAGTCTGTAATGTTTGGAGGATCTATGGGACCCCATTGGCTAATGACTCAATAAAATGTAAACTGTTACTGGTACAGGAGGTTTTAGTTGGTGGCATAAGATGTTTAGTTGGGATGTTGTTTTCCACATTATATGCTGACTCCATTTTAATTCTTTTAAATATGTATTTAGTTGGGGGAGTGTCTCTGTGTCTTCTCAAAAGGCCTTTAGAAACATACTCCCTTTTATTCTATCCCCAATTTCCCTTCCTCATTTAGTGCCCCATTCAAATTTCTCCTTTATCTCTTTATAATGAGAGTTTTAATTTTCTTTATTATAGCTATCATACACAACTACTGTACTTTTTATGTGTTAAGCTTTTTCCTCTTATGCAAATTATCACACTTCATTGTATTCTTTCCCTAATGATCATGACATTAGTAATGAAGATCACTGTTTCTTTTCCAATTCTAGTAATTTGTTTTTCTTTCTTTCTTTTTTTTTAGAAAGAGTTTAATAATTTATTACTTTTTTATTTTATAATTTAATTTAATTTTACATATCAGCCAGGGATTCCCCTGTCCTCCCCCCTCCCGCCCCCACCCCTCCTTTCCCCCAGCCAACCCCTCATTCCCATCTCCTCCAGGGCAAATCTTCCCTGAGGATTCACCTCAACCTGGTAGATTCAGTACAGGCAGGTCCAGTCCCCTCCTCCCAGGCTGAGCAAAATGTCCCTGCATAAGTCCCAGGTTCCAAACAGCCAACTCATGCACTAAGAACAGGTCCAGGTCCCACAGCCTGGGTGCCTCCCAAACAGTTCAAGCTAATTAACTGTCTTACTTATCCAGAGGGCCTGATCCAGTTGGGGGCTCCTCAGCTTTTGGGTCATAGTTCATGTGTTTCCATTAGTTTGGCTATTTGTTCCTGTGCTTTTCCAATCTTGGTCTCAACAATTCTCTCTCATACAATCCCTCCTCTTTCTCACCAATTGGACTCCTGGAGCTCCACCTGGGGCCTGGCTGAAAGAGCAACTTTGTTAAAATTCTGTAACTTTGTTAAATACTTGCCATCTTATTGAACCTTTTAGAATGCACATTTTAACAGATTAAATAGTTTTTTAATTTAATTGCTATTACTGCTAATAATATTTCTTTCATTTTTGCATTTGCTTTGATTGAGACTGTTCTTGTTTCCTCTACTTTTGAAAGGTGGTAGGTTAAGTTCTTAAGTTGCTATTTGACTTATTTTCTAATACATTCATGAAATGCTACAAATCTCTTGGTAAAAGCAGATTTACCATATGGTTTGCTGTACATGCTCAAAGGATACCATATTCTACTCCACATTTATTTGCTCAGCCTTGTTCACTGCTACTCTATTCACAATACTTAGGAAATGGAAACAACCTAAATGTTCTTCAATTGATGAATGGATAATGAAAATGTGGTGCAAATACACAATGAAATTCTCCCATGTCCACCCCCTCCCCAACAATATATATTTTCTACAACCATAAACCATTAAATCACTTTAATCTCTAATATTAGTAGAGGCTGGACTGCAGGAAAAGGCTGGACTGCAGGAAAATCAATGTATTTATTTGAATGAGTTGTTAAAAGATTTTTCTCTATAGTTCATTTTTTTATTTTTAGTATCTTGGTTAACATATCATGGATTTAAATAAATACATATTAAATATTTATATTCACATATGTTTAATTTATATAATGTAATAAAAGAGTTATTTTCTACATATATTTAAAATAATGTTCTACTTTAATTTTAAAAGATTGTTTAGTATGCCAAGTAAGTAAAACTTGAAAAATTACCATAAAAATATTATTCGTTTAAATGAAAATATTAAAAATTAAAATTCTCTTTCTTACATACATCAGTTGTAACAGGCCTGTGTCAGCTACACATGTGTTAAATTTGGAGATAGTTTAATAGATATAATCATCTTAGAATGTTCATTTTTCCACATAGATCCTTATTTATTCAAGTAAAGTGAATTGACTTCTTTTTTGTTTGTTTGGTTTTTTTTTCGAGACAGGGTTTCTATGTGTAGCTTTGTGCTTCTTCCTGGAGCTCACTTGGTAGTCCAGGCTGGCCTCGAACTCACAGAAATGTGCCTGCCTCTGCCTCTGCCTCCCGAGTGCTGGGATTAAAGGTGTGTGCCACCAACACCTGGCGAATTGACTTCTTTATCAGAAATAAACTACTTAGCTTGCTTAGTTTTTGTTTTTGTTTTTGTGGGGTTTTTTGCTTGTTTGCTTGAGAAAAGGTGTCTTTGTGTGGCCCAGACTGTCTTAGAATTAGCTCTGTAGATGAGGCTAGCCTCAAACTCACAGAGATGTGCCTATCTCCATCTCCCCAGTGCTAGGATTAAAGAAATGCACCACCAATAAGTGAGTACATACCATATTTGTCTTTCTGTGTCTGGATTACCTCATTTCAGATGACTTTTTCCTAGTGCCATACACTTACCTTCAAATTTCCTGGTATACTGTTTTTAAAAGCTAAGTAATACTCCATTGTGCAAATATACCACATTTTCTTTATCTGTTCCTTGGTTGAGGGACATTTAGGTTGTTTCCAGGTTCTGGGTATTACAAATAAAGCTGCTATGAATTGCTGTGGATATCGCTCTGTGTAAATAAAGTTCTGATTGGCCAGTGGCCAGGCAGGAAGTATAGGCGGGACAAGAGAGAAGAGAATTCTGGGAAGTAGAAGGCTGGAGAGAGACACCGCCAGCCGCCTCCATGAAAAGCAACATGTAAAGACACTGGTAAGCCACAAGCCATGTGGCAAAGTATAGACTAACAGAAATGGGTTAATTTAAGATAGAAAAGGTAGATAACAAGCAGCCTGCCACGGCCATACAGTTTGTAAACAATGTAAGTTTCTGTGTGCTTTCTTGGTTGAGTCTGAGCGACTGTGGGACTGGTGGGTAAGAGAGATTTGTCCTGACTGAGCCAGGCAGGGAAAACTCTAACTACAATGAATATAGTTGATATTAGCTGTAAAATAAAGGTTAACTATGTTATAATCCACAGACCCAGAGAGACTAGGTACAAGGAGGGTTCATGGGGAGAATCCAGATCACCCTTAAAAGGGGAAATAGAGATTTGGTGAGTGGGCTTGAGGGCAGGTGGGGATAGGAACATGAGTGATCAGGTTGAGGGGGTGGAAGGAAAGAGTACTGAATGAGCATACTTGATGGGGGGCATTTCAGGGTCAGGTAAAAACCTAGTAAAAGGGAATCTCTGGATTGAACCCAGCTAAGACTCCTAGCAATAGCAAATATGTAGCCAAAACTGGCCATCTCCTGTCACCAGATTGGTGCCTAACCCAGCTGTCATCAGAAGGGCTTCATCCAGAAACTGATGGAAACATGTAGAGGCCCACATGCAAATATGAGGAGGAGTTTGGGGAATCCTTCAGAAGAGGGGGAGAAAGGATTATAGGAGCCAGAGGGGTCAAGGACACTACAAGAAAACTCACAGAATCAACTACCCTGGGCTCATAGGAGCTCAGAAAGACTGAACCAACAACCAGGGAGCCTGCATGGAACTGATGTATGTATGATGTACGCACTCTATATATATGCTACAGGTGTGTACTTTATGGGACTCCTACTTTTACTGGCTTTTGGGACTCTAGTCTCAAACTGGGTTGTCTTGTCCAGTCTTAATACATGGGGCAGTGCTTAGTCTTACTGCAACTTGATATTGCATGCTATGTTGATGTTGATACTAATGGGAGACCTGTCCTTTCCTAAACAGAAAGGGAGGAAGTCTATATTGGAGGGAACAGAGGGTGTTAGGGAAGGTACTGGGAGGAGGGAGGGAACTGGGACTTGGATGTAAAACAAACAAACAAACAAACAAATAAAAGTTTATTTAAAAAGAAGAGGTGCACCACCACCACCAGGCTTGACATTTTTAAATTATGTAGTGGTATTCTCATTTATAAAGATATTTAAATGTTTTACCTAAACTAGACTAGGATCCTAGATTCATAATTTACATAAAATCATTCTGTGGCTATTCTTTCCATATTGCAGAATAGCACTTCCTTATTTCTAGAGTAGTTTTACCCTATTTGAGATGTTCTACTTAAATATTTCATCTTCAACTTTCCATATCAATTAAATATTACTGTATGTGCTTGTCATTTTGACATCTATTTAAATTACTAAGTTTAAAATTTCATTATTCAACACTGAGATCTATGAATCAACATGAACTACCTAACAGTGCCAAACAGAGAAGAGTATTAGTGGATCACTAAAGTAGATGTCAGTGCTCAGGCATGCACATATTCAAACCAGTTCAACTAATACCTTTAAAATCTTTTTTATTGATTACATTTGTTCTTTGACAATCTCATATGTGTATACAATGCATTATGATATCTTTCACCCCTTGTATTATTCTCTTATCTCCCTCCCACCCCTGTCATCTTTTTTTCTTCTCTACAAGTTCTCTCTTTCCACACCTGTGTCTTCTGTTTTCTTTCACATTCTTTGGGTTTAAGCAAGACTGTCTATGTGACCTCACATTTGGAAATACCACTGGAGCTTAATGAGTCCACCACTGTAGACAACGGCTATCTCTTCACTCAGAATCTATCAGATGTCAAAAGTTCAGCAAAGAAGTGTAGGGTCAGGTCCTATTAACTACTTTAATCTCCATGCATTGACTGTTGACAGACCCTGTCTTGTGTAGGCCTAATACAAGCAACTATTGTAGCTGTGAGACTGATCATGTTTACAATGGATGTTTTATACCCTCAAGATGATATTCAGTAGCCATTTTCCTTATCTTTGGGATAAGACATTTTGTTTCTTAAGTTTATGAGTTACAGCAGTAGATCCCAGATAGGTAGAATATTTGTTCCTAAAAGTGCATATGGCAATGTCTACAGACATCATTGTTACAACTCTAGAAGAAGGTCTAATATCATCAGATAGTTAATAATGTTGATGTATATCTGCATGTTGAAAGATACCCATGACATAATTTCCTCCAGCTGGTTAAAATATCATAATGTAAATTCTACTGAAGTTGAGAAATATCACATTAGTCTCCTGGGCAAATGACACAGATATACAAGCAACCATAATAAAAGTATTAATGATAACTTCCACTAAATCTCCCAAAGAGCAATGCATTTACCTGTCCTGACTCAGTATTCACATTATTCATGGTGTGTAACATCGTTGTCATTTTATACTTGTAATGAAATCTAATGAATCAAAGAAATGTGCAGAATCACTGTTCTTCTCATTCAAGACCAATAATGCTCTCTACACCTTTTGCATAAACTCCTATCATTTCAGCCACATTCTGCAAATGATGACAGTGTCATACTTAATTAGATGTAAATAAGAAAGGAGATCACATAATTTATCAACTCACTGTTTCCAGGGAGTTCTGAAAGGTTATCATCAGGCAAGAAAAGCAATTAACTTCTTGAGTATTTATTTTGTACTTTGTACTTTATTATATATTTTAATAAGCATCACATTTAATTATTGGTGCTACCCTTTTAAATCATCATTAGTGGAAGAGATAATCCTTTACTCCTTGTACTCTTGATGCTTTTTTATAAAAAAAAATTGACCATAAATTTGTTGAATTATTCATGAGATTTTTATACTTTTCATCTGCTCAGGTTACCGGGATACTTTTATGCAAATATTAGGCTGTTTGATGATGCTAACATTGCAATATTCACAAATATAAAATCAAGTGCACTAATATGAACTTAGTTTTTTGTTTGTTTGTTTGTTTGTTAGATAAAAAAGAAGTATGATTTTATGCACAAGATTTTGCTTACCATTAACTCAACTCGTACCTATGGGTTTTCTAGACATGCAAATCACAAGTTTAACAGAAAGTGACTTTGGTTTATCAGAGTCAAGGCTGAAAAAGACACATGAGACAGTAACCTAGTATATATTTTTATATTTGTCTTATATCATTAAAAGGAGAATATGGGATCCTGGAAGGTGAATTGTACCTAGAAATAAGGAGCTCCTATAAGTGAGCTAAAGACTCTTGTTAATATATTATGGACAGTCTAAAGCCAAAATTGAAAGTTTTGTCTGGAAAATTATCAACACTATCATCTCTTACTATTTAAAAATTTTTATGGTTAAATTATTAATATCAATGCATATTTCATGTACTTTTACCACTTTAATTATTTTCATACTATAACTTAAAAAAACAAACCTCTAAATAGGTTACAGTGTAAGAATAATCTTAAGAAAAAAGAAAAGAAGTATTGATAGTCATAAAAATAATGAAGTCTTTAAAAAGAAAAGTAAAATAATACAAAAATATACCCATGTAAGGTTTAAAAATATTGTAACACAGGAAGTTTGGACCTTATATGGTGTCTTATTAATTTTGATTTTTTTTTTGAGTGCTAATGAACAGACAACAGCTTCAGAGAGACATTGGCTTGTGGAAGGGACTGCTGAATTGAACAAACCTATATACTTTAGGAATGCTTTAACTTTAAAATGGAAGTCAAAAAGTGTATTATGTTGGGGGAGAGATTATGCTTTTGTTTCCAGAGGAAACAAAAAAACTGCAGTTTCTTTCCAGGTTAATAAAGATCAGAATTGACACTTGAGATGTCTTGAGTATCTTGGCTATAGACATGAGCAAGGAAGCCAAGAAAGACTACAGGAATGATGATGTGTAAGCCGATCCCTCTGCATAGGAACAGCTCAGAGATGAGATAAGACATGATAGATCATGTTGGCTACAGAGTACTCATGACTTATTATTACATGCTGATAAAGATTTAACAGTTTGGTTGTGCAGTCCAAATGGACTTATAAAGTTAACAGATGCCTTTTATCTACTCAAACACAGAACAAAAAATCTTTAACTGATTTGTGCACACTGCACATTTCATACTTGTGTTAATGCAGGTATGTATGTTACCTTAAAAGTTTGTGTGTTTTCAGAACAGGGGGACCAGACACCCATAAAAGAAGTAGCCCAGGTAATCTAGCCTCAAAATGCCTCTATTGCAGTTTCCCCAAAATTCTACATCCACAACAACTTCAAAGCTGCTAGCTGAGATGGGCCAGTCTCACAGACCATCCAACCAGAAATTCAGATAAGCCTTGAACTTTCCTATCACACTGAGACTGAATAACAACTAACTCTCTAAAGGATTCATCATTATCCTAATTTTCTCAGGGTCCTCTAAGAATGCTGTAATGCTCAGACAGCAGGAAATACTTTTAAAAATACAGTGTCTACATTCCAAAGAAGTGATGTGGGTGGGTGAGTTTTAGTCATTCAGTGGGTCATGGATGTTTGTCATTGTTTATGGGGATTGGTTAAAAATTATTACTGGTCATGGTAAGGAAGGAAACTATGCAAGGGAGGTTGGATTCAAGGATCTTTTTCTGGAAAAAAAAATAGGAGGATATGGAAAGGATAGGATAAAGGGGTAGACTATTGAATCTACTTTAAATTAAAAAGCAACTATTAATCTCAAATATTTTATATTGGTATGGATTTTTGTATATTGATACAGATTAAAATTATTTTGTTAGAACATATATGTTCCTACTCTTGTTTAAGATATTTGTGTATATTAATACAAACTTAAAGTTATTTTTGCTATACTGTAGATATGTTTCTACTCTTACTTAAAGTATTTTACCTAGGCAGCTCATTTTAAAATGTAATGTATAATTAAGAAATATAGGTTAGTAGTTAATCATTTATAAAAAGTAAACTTGATGTTATGCTAGACATGTTTTCATGGTTAAAAGAGATATATTTTAGATAGATTGGTGGTCTTCAAACATTTTAGTGACCTACAGAATATGGCATTTAAGATGTTTCAATAACCTCGGGCTTTTATAACTGAGAAATGTCTGCTCCTGGCAGTAGCAATTTACATTAAAAAAAAAGGATGATGAGCATTGATGAACCTCTCTATGTGGAGTTTGCTTTTATTGAAGCAAAGTTAACTACTGGGCAAGAAACTCTGCTTGCTTCAAATACTGAAAGTATTCTCTCCAAATTGGACAAGCAGGACACAAAAGGTGACTCTTGACCTTAACCAAGACAAGGAAGATCAGTCTTTCAAAAATTTCCTGCTTCATAAAGAAGTCTGTCAGATATTCTAGACCTATAGGCCAAAGATGGATGTCCCATCTATCTTTGATGAAGAAGGTGGGGTGGCAAAATCTTGAAGTGTCTGTACATATGACATCCCTATTCAGGGACATAATGATGAATATTTATAAACTGTCCATCTTATTCAGTCCAGGACTCCAACCCATGGAATGGTGCTGCCAATTGTTCAGTGTGTATTCACATATAAGCTAACATAATATAGATGTCCCTCTCAGAGATGTACAAATTTTATACCCATAGTGATTTTATATCTTGTCAAGTTGAGAATATTAACCCTCACAGCCATATATTCAAGGATTAATTTCTGAGTTCTTCTATCACAACCTGTTTGCAAGATATACTCGTTCAGTAGTAGCATGAAGGTTGGGGGAGAAACCAACCTCTTTTTCTATTAGATGTAAGGCCCACTCCATGCAGGAACACAAATCTGACATTTTAATAAGGCCAAGAACCTGAGAATAGATAGGTCATGGGCCCTAGCTGAAAAATATATTACTGTTATTCTGCTAAAGCAATTTAGCAATAGTAATACTCCTGATGAAATATGTTATATTCATAGATGGGAGCAATGTCCAACCCTCTTCAGAGAAGCTTCTTCTTGCAGTACATGAGATTTAACACAGAGACTTACAATTGGACTGCATGCAGAAAGTGAAGGACTTTGGAGCAGAATGTCTTTATTGCGTCCTTCCTCTCAAGACTCACGAGTCTAGGTGGAAGAGAAGTTTGCAAAATTATAAGAGACATATGTTGTAAACAATATCATGAAAAGAGTGCTTTTATGTTCTAGATACAAAGCAGATGCACATATGAACTAAAAGGACTATTACAGTGTACACAAGACATGGACAAGCTCAAGCCAGGCAAAATCTAAGTATGGAAAAGGGGAAGTGGGTATGAAGTTCCACTCCTAACCAAGAAGCTATTCACAATTGATAGCTACTGAGAGATGAAAAATCAACTGTTGATTTATAATTGTTTGTTTTTTGGTTTGGTATTCCCACTCCCAATGGAATAATACTGCATTACCAGCCATATTTCAGGATAAAAATCATGCTGAGGAGTAACTGATCAACACTAATTGGACATTATTTTATTTTTGTGTTGTTGTTGTTTTTAAGAGAGAGAAAGAACATGAAGTTGTCTGAGTAGGGAATTGGGCTTTGAGAAAACTTGAGAAAAGGGGAAGAATATAATCAACATGTAATTTTTGAAAAAAAAATCAAAGGATGAATTAAACAGGACACTAATTGGTTAAGTAAATAATTGTCATGTATTCTTCTATATGTTCAAAACCATGATTCTGAGTCTTGGGTATAAGGTGGGTACTAACACAAAATAGAAAATGTATTTTCATTGTCTATTAAAAAATAGATCATTAGAACATTATGGGAAAGGTTGATTACATTAGAATGCACTGATAACTAAGAAACAACAATACAAAGGAACAAATAGAAGCATCAGACACACATTTGTGCTCACACTCCCTGTGTTTAATGACTTCAGATGAGTTATCCTAATTAAGATACAAGTTGTGCTAGATCACCTATCAGTAGCAGGTTACTAGATGTTAATACTTACAGTCTCCTATCACATAGACAGAATAGCACTAAGTGCTTTAATAATTTGTCCCAGGAAAGTGGTCTATCAACCCAACCAAAAAAATAGGGGAAATGGTAGAATTATAGAGATAGAAAAGTGAACATTTAAACAAACTAATTTTCTTAAGAAAGAAAAAGAGAAAGCTTAGAGGAGCATATTCTTCTTAAAAATTTTACCCATAAAAAATCCACACAAACAAAAAAAAGAAAGTAGTTTTGAAAATCCTATCTCAGATTGGAAGGACAAACTTTATAAATGAATTGTTTTACTTATAAAATATTATTTGATTTTAAGGTTCTATTTACATAACTATACTTAAACATAATTTCTGCATTAAAACTTAAATGATTGCCACTCTATTATATGTTTCCAAAAATATCCTGGCCACTAGTTATTGTGGTGATATATTGTGTACCCTAATAAATTTGCCTGAAGATCAGGGAACAGAACAAGCCACTAGAGTAAACAGAAGACAGGCAGTGGTGGCACACACCTTTAATCCTAGCACTTGGGAGGCAGAGATCCTTCTGGATCTCAGTGAGTTCAAAGCCACACTGGACTACATGAGATTGACTCAGTCTAGGATAGAAACAGAGACAAACAGTGGTGGCATTCACTTTTAATCCCACTACTTGGGAGTCACACAGTTTTAATCCCAGCACTAGGAAAGTTGAGACAGGAAATGACAGGGGTGGGTAGAGAAAGGTATATAAGATGTGAAGAGACAAAAACTAAAGTCTTTCAGCTAAGGAAAGCTTTTCAGGCTGAGGAGCCATAGAGGTAACAGATGGTTTGTTCCTTTGTGTCTCTGATCTTTCAGCATTTACCCCAATTTCTAGCTCTTGGTTTTTTATTAAAAGACTATTTAGCAACTAAAGTTACAAGTTATATTGCTATATATAGTCATTTTATAAACATTGAGTTTAAAGGTCTTATTATCGCATGTGCTTTGTAAAAAAAACAATATTTAGATATTTTAATGTGAGATGATTCTGAAACTGTTGGGTATTTATTCGTAATTCTCAGAAATGTATAGGAAAGAAACTTTTCCCCTTTCAGTTTTAGATGTGAAAGGGGGAAATATCTTTGTGTATTCATGCGGATTTTTATTTCATTCATATGTACTTAGCAAATGACATTGATTCTTTTTCATTTTAATGTGTAGCTGAGAGTACCAAACTCATTCTTTAGTGATCATGACAAAAGTAGGCTGGTAGAGTGGGTTGCTAGGCAACCAGTGTCAGCATCATCTATGACCTTGCAAGACATAAAATATAAGTATGGATTTATTAAACTCAGTGGTATATTGTCTGTCTTAGATAAAGCAAAAGTGTTTCAGGGTATGAGGGATTTTCTGATTGTCTTATTTCATTTCTAGTGGTTTACCACATTTCTAGTCTAACTTTCTCTTCTTTACTCTACAAATGTGAACACATAGGGTCATGCAACTCACTTTCTTGAAGCCTCTGGGTGTCTCCAAGTTTTCACTTTTGTACATTTAGGCTTAACATCATCTCTTAGCTAAAAAGAAACTCTAGCAGCAACATCAGCAGATTCTGAACCCTTTAAAGGCAGATTCTTCATACCAGTACTGTAAGAAATAGAGAAATTCATTCTACTGTGAACAACACTATGAAAAATGTATAAACACCACAAAGTAATTTTGCTATCACATTCAGCATGTTTTCCCAAACTTACGTTTTCAGTTTTCACAATGAAGGTAACTTAGGTTAAATAATCTGATGCAGGAAAGGACTCTCACATCTGTATCATCTTACTACCATATATTGTTTTGAATTTGTTTATTATCTGGATTCATGGAGAAAAGTAACAACAGACAATGTGAAATTAGAAAACCCTACATATCCTGAAATACTTAGGAGAGATTTTAGGCCTTGTGTATGCTTTTGAAATCTCAAAACCTACCCCTAGTGACACACCTTCTCTAATAATGCCGTATCTACCTCAGCATGGCCACTTCTAATCATCCTCAAATACTTCAACTAACTGGAGACAAAGCAATCAGACCTATGAGCCCATGAGACCATTTTATTTTAAACCACAGCCTTCTACTTCTTGATACACATAAGCTTGTAGCCATATCATAATGTAAAATGCATTTAGTTTAACTTCAAATGTCCCCATAGTCATTCAGTCTCAAGGCCGCTTAAAATTCCAAAGCCCCAGTCTCTTTTGAGACTTGAGGCAATCTAAGAAACAAAAACTTCTGTAAAATCAGAAAGTAAATTACATCTTCCAACATACTTTGGAACAGACTATACATTACCATTCAAAACACTGAACCAAAGCAAGACCAAAATTCAGAGGCCCAGAGGGCAAACTTTAAATTCTGCAACTCAATGCTAGATGTAAAAGGGCTTAGATAGCTCTCAATTTCCAGCTTTGTTGCTACAATCCAGGATTCACCTTCACAACTTCACTCAATGATGTCTCTGGGTCTCCATGGAGAGAACATCTCTGACATATGCCTGGCCTCAGTGGCTTTCCTTAAGCACCAAGAAAGTATCCACACATATTTTCTTTCCATCTTTACTTTAAGTCTAGAATCACATGACTGAAGAAGCCAAATTCTTCTCCTTGCTTGGTTTGAAAGCTGGCTCACTCCTTGAAATATATTGACTTAAGCTGTCCCTTGTTCTTTAGGCATAGGAAATCATTCAGACCTTTTCCTTTCACAGATTTCAGTATTATCTCAGCAGGGGCTTTACTCCATTGGCATTGGGCTTTTGTTTAAACTTTACATCTACTTGAGCAAAATGCTTGGTTCCAACATTGAATTTCCTAGTGCTTCTTTTCTCATCAAAGTGTGCGTTTTGAGGTTTTTGTTTTTGTTTTTGTTTTTTTTTTTTTGCCCTGTTGATTCCTTTTCTTTGTAGATCTGTGTAAGAGTATTCACTTATAACCATGTGACATAGACAATACTAGGCTGTCTTGAAATCTCCTCTGTTAAAGACAAAATTTTCAATTTAGTCTCAAGCTGCTGATATTATTCCCCTTTGAATGGTCTTCAACCGGACTTTCATAGTCTACATCACTCTCAGCACTACTGTCTTCAATGCCCAGTTGGAATATTGCACTAAGCTTTACTTAAAAGATTCAACTGCTTTTCTAGTCCAACATCCCAAATCTCTCTAATTTTCCATCAGACAGTATGAGCAGGCCTGTCATAGTCATACCATACCATGTACTTGGTACCCACTTCTGTCTTAGTTACTGTTCTATTGTTGGAGACATCAGGACTAAGACAATTCTCATAAAACAGTGCTGGGTGGTAGTGGCGCACACCTTTAATTCCACCAGTGGCAGAGCCAGGTAGATCTCTGTGAGTTTGAGGCCAGCCTGGTCTACAGAGGCAGATCCAGGACAGACACCAAAACTACACAGAGAAACCCTGTCTCGAGAAAACCAAAAAAAAAAAAAAAGCTTATTTTTTCTAATTCTATTTTTTATTTAATTAATTTACTCATTTTACATCCAGACCACAGCTTCCCCTCCCTCTTCTCCTCCCACTCCCTCACCACTCCTTTTTCCCTCCCTCTCAATCCACCCTTCCTCTGTTTCTGTTCAGAAAGGACAGGCCTCTCATAGGTATCAGCAAAGCATGGAATATCAAATTGTGTTAAGACTAAGTGCCTCTCCTTGTATTAAGACTGGGCAAGGCAATCAATCAAGTATGAGGAATAAGTTCCCAAGAGCCAACCAAAGCATTAGTGCCAGACCCTGCTCCCATTGTTATGGGTCCCACCAGTAGATCAAACTACACAAATATCACATATATGTAGAGGGCCTAGGTCAGTCCCATGCAGGCTCTCTGGTTGTTGATTCAGACTGAGTTCCTATGAGCCATATCAGTTGTTTCTGTGTGTTTTCTTGTGATGTCCTTGACTTCTCTGGCTCCAACCATTCTCCCCCCCCCACTTCAACAGGATTTCTTGAGCTTGGCCTAGTGTTAGGCAGAGGTTCTCTGCATCTCTTTCCATCAGTTGCTGGATAAAGGCTTTCTGATGACAATTGGAGTAGTCACCAATCTGATCATAGCGGATGGAGTTCAGGCTATGTACCCACTATTGCTAGAAGTCTTAGCTGGGGCCATCTGTGTAGATTTCTGGGAGTTTCCCTTGCACCAGGTTTCTACCTGACCCTAAAATGCCCTACTTTTCCAGTTATCTCTTTCCAAACACTTCTCTTCCAGTCACCCCAACCTGATCCATCAAGTTCACATGCCCACCCACCCCCAGTCCACTTACAAAATCTTTTCTATGTCCTCTTTCCAAGGAGATTCATTTGTAACCCCTTGGGTTCTCCTTGCTACCTAACCTCTCTGGGTCTATGGATTATAGCATGTTTACCCTTTCCTTTATAACTATTATCCACTGATGAGTGAATACATTCCAGTTTGTCTTTCTGAGTCTATGTTACCACATTCAGAATGATTTTTTCTAGTTCCAACAATTGCCTTCAAATTTCATGATGTCATTGTTTTGTTTTTAACAGCAGAGTAATATTCCATTGTGTAAATATACCACATTTTCTTTATCCATTCCTCAGTTGAAGGGTATCTAGGTAGTTTCCATGTTCTGGCTATTATTAAGAAAGTTTCTATGAACATAGTTGAGCAAGTGTCCTTGTGGTATAGTTGAGAATTTTTTGGGTATATGCCCAGGGGTAGTATAGCTGGGTCTTGAGGTAGATAAGTTCTCAGTTTTCTGAGAAACTGTCATATTCATTTCCAAGGTAGCTGTACAAGTTTGCACTCCCACAAGCAATGAAGGAGTGTCTCCCTTGCTTCATATCTTCTCCAGCATATGCTATCATTTATGTTATTGATCTTAGCCTTTCTTGGAGGTGTAAGACAGAATCTAAAAGAAGCCAAAATTATACCATGGAAAAAAAGAAAGCATCTTCAACAAATGGTGCTGGCATAACTGCATGTCAGCTTATAGATGAATGCAAATATTTCCATACCTATCACCCTGAACAAAACTCAAGTGGATCAAAGACCTCAACATAAATCCAGAGACACTGATCCAGACAGAGAGAAAGTGGGAAATAGCCTTGAATGGATTGGCACAGATGACAACTTCCTGAATAGAATATCAGTAGCACAGACATTAAGATTGATTTATATTTCCCTGAAGTCTAGGGGTATTAAACATTTCTTTAAGTGTTCCTCTGCCATTTGAGGTTCTTCCATGGAGAATTCTCTGTTTAGGTCAGTACCCCATTTTTTAATTGGATTATTAGAGTGGTAGAATTAACAGTAAAAATGGCCATTTTACCAAAAGCAATCTACAGATTCAACATACTATTCGTCAAAATTCCAACACAATTCTTTACAGACCTTGAAAGAAGAACACTTAACTTCATAAGGAAAAACAAACAAAACAAAAAAAAGAAAACCAGGATAGCTAAAAAAAAAAAATCCTGTATAAAAAATTACTGCAGGAGGTATCACTATCCCTGACTTCAAGCTCTACTGGAGAGCTATAAAAATAATAATAATAATAAAAAAAAACCCAGCATGGTATTGGCATAAAAACAGACAGGTAGATCAATGGAATTGAATGGAAGACCCAGATACAAATGAACACATCCATGGACACCTGATTTTTTGACAAAGAAGCCAAAATTATGCCGTGGAAAAAAGAAAGCATCTTCAACAAATGGGGCTGGTATAACTGGATGTCAGCATATAGATAAATGCAACTAGGTCCATATCTATAACGCTGCACAAAACTCAAGTCCACATAGATCAAAGACCTCAACATAATCCAGATACACTAAACCTGATAGAAGAGAAAGTGAGAAATAGCCTTGAATGAACTGGCACAGGAGACAGCTTCCTGAATAGAACATCAGTAGCACAGACACTAAGATTGATGATTAATAAACAGGACCCCATGAAACTGAAAAATGCTGTTTTACCTTTGTCACAGTGGCTACACTTTAAACTACTAGTGGCCCTGCTACTAAGGCTGTAGCCTGGGGGGGAATTCTGTTCTTGGAGATAGTGGCTCTGTTGCTGCCACTACAGGCAGCTTTAACTAAGTCTCCATCATTTTAATAAAATTCAAGATTCAAGGGCTCTGGTGAAAACCTGCGAGCTCAGAGTGTTAGGGTAGCAACTGGCTAACTTTCTCATTTAGCTGGTTTCCCCAGAAGGCACTCTCCTTCCACACTGCCCTACCTTAAAAAACAAAATAAAACAACAAACAAACAAACAAACAACAACAAGAAAAAAAACCTGCCTAACTCCTCCCTGCTACGCCTGTGAACCAGTTGCTAACCCCATTTCTCTGAGCCCAGGTTAATTTTACTTAATTAACGCAAATGCAACACATCTTTACATAGTTAAATAAATGCAGCATAAACAAATGTAATACATCTTTGCCAAGTTAAACAAATATTCCACAACAGAAAAGCTTCTATACAGCAAAGTATGCTGTCCACAGGAGAAAACAGCAGCCTAAAGAATGGCAACAATCTTCACCAAACCCACATCCAAAAGAGGGCTGATCTCCAAAATATATAAAGAATTCAAGAAATGATACATAAAAAACCAAAATGTTTAACTGGGGACTTGCTTAAAATTTCAGCGGGATAGTCCATGACCACCACGGCAAGAAACGTGGTGGTGGCAGATGTGGGTATGAAAAAGTAGCTGAGATTTCTCATCTGATCAAAAAGTTGCAGGCATACACACACACACACACACACACACACACACACACACACACATATATATATATATATATGTGAGAGAGAGAGAGAGAGAGAGAGAGAGAGAGAGAGAGAGAGAGAGAGAGAGAGTCTGGCATAGGCTTTGAAACATCAATGGCTACTCACCATGGTCCATCTTCTCCAAGAAGACCATACTTACTACAACAAGGTCACACCTCCTAATCCTTCCCAAACACTTCTAATAACCGAGAACCAAACATTCAAATGAATAATCCTGTGGCAGTCATTCAAACCAACACACTATGTATATGAGTTCTACAATGTATTTATCATTTTGTATATATTTGTTGTTGCTGCTGGGGATCTCTTCCAAACTTGCCAGCCAGTTATATATAAGGAATATGCAGTTTGAATGTATGTGAATGACTTCATTGTATCTTTATGCTTTGATTTGATCCAAAGAAGCAGTAACGAGTCTCGAGCACTTTAGAAACTTGAAGTCTGAGATGATATACAGTAACCTAAAAGAATGTAAAAATATTTTTGGGTAGTTTGGTTGCAATGTAATAATTTGAGTATATAAGTATATATATATATATATATATATATATATATATATATATACATATATATATATAAATTGGTTTTAAGGAACTTGCATAAGTGGATTTCTTGCATTGTTTTAATTTTTAGTGACAAATTATAGATAAACTGTGCTAACTAATATAAGAAATGTGAGTGTAAGTAGTGAGAATTTTCTCATTATTGACATATTTGTTGATATAATGGTAACCCGAGATCAGTGACTCTCAACCTGTGGGTCAAGACCCATAGAGGAATCATATATCAAATATCCTGAATATCAGAAATTTACATTCTGATTCATAATGGTAGCAAAATTGTAGTTTTGGAGCAGTAACGAAATAATTTTATGATTGGGGATGACTACAGCATGAAGAATTGTATTAAAGGGTTGCAGCATTAGGAAAGTTGGGAACCACTGTCCTAAATCCTCTTATTTATTAATAAACAATCTACTTCAGTTAAATTGAAGTATGAATTATTTCCCAAACTACTTGAATACTATTATGAAAATGGAACCAGATTAGTTAAATAAATTATAACTCGCACTGTCACAACAGATTTTGTTATGCTTACACAAAGGAACTTGATTTTGATGATGGGCTGGGTAATAGAATTATTCTTTTAATACCTCCTGTTCTTAATACAACTTCAAATAATGATCAATTATCAAGAAGGGGGAACATAGATACATAAGATGACACATGATCATTAAACTTCACTGAGTAGCCATGCAACCCAAAATATTTCTAAAACTTTTGGGCTGTATTAGTTATTTTTCTTATTGTTTATCTGACATAGACAATTTAAAGAAGGCAATATTTGTCTCAGCCCATGTGGACCTTTCAGTCCATCAGGACATGGAGGGCAAGTTATTATCAAATAGGAAAAGGTACAAACCACTGCTTGACTGGATTTCTTCTTTTAATCCTTTTATTCTGTTGAGTTCATTGGCAGTACGGATGGTGTGGCCCATAATCAGAGGAACTTCCTGCTATGGAACATTCCTCATACACTGTCAATGTACATTGCTCTCATTGTTAGTACAAAGCTAATTGGATGGTAGTTGGGCAGGCTGTTAGGTGGGAAAGCCAAACAGAGAATGAAAGGAAAGAGAAGGAGAATTCAGAGATATAGAGGAAGCAAGATGAGATGTTGTATTGAGAAAAAGTACCAAGCCACATGGCTAATTGTAGATAAGAATTATAGTTAATTTAAGTGTAAGAGCTAGTTAGTTAAGCCTGAGCTACCAGCTGAGCATTTGTAATTAATAAAAGCCTCTGTGTAGTGATGTGGGAAGCAGTTGCTGGATATTTGGAAATTGAGATTACCCAGTTAATCTACGGAAATGCTCTCATATATACATCTAGAGATATACCTCAGCAATTCTTTAGGTTATTCTAAAGCTAGAGAAGTTGACAATTTAGATTTACCTTCACAAGGGAATTCAAGAAAATGGTCATAGAAAGCCAATTTTTACCATCAGTGCATAAACTGGTGTTTGTAAATGAGCCTCATCCTCTACTTGCTTAAGTCACTCAATCACGTTACTCATATCGCTTCAAATGTCAAAGAACTACTCTGCATAAAAATGTGGTAGGCCTCTAAATAATTGGCAAGAATAATTGGAAGGCTTATAAAAAGAATGGACATTTTTAAATTAATGAACCTTAATAATTAAAATTAAACCTTGTATAAAATAAAGATTAAGAAGAGGAACCAAGGTATATTTTACTGACAAGAAACAGCTCTTTGCTGTTTCATTTATTTATTCTCTTTATTGATTGTTTATTTGTGATTCTGTATGTGTTCATTATGTATGTGAATGTGCATGATATGAATGAGTGGAAATCTGCAACACGGCATGTGTGTGTGTGTGTGTGTGTGTGTGTGTGTGTGTGTGTGTGTGTGTGATCTTTTCTTCCCACCTTCCTATGTGTCCTGGAATTCAGAGCCAGATTGCCAGGCTGTAGCAATCTCCTTACCTGTTAAGGCATCTAATATTCTTCCTTGAGTGTTTTAGATGCAATCATTGTTATGTGACTTCTGAAACACGTGACTGGAAATAATACTTCTCAAAAACCACATTAGAATGGGCAGAAATAGATTCTAGAGCTAAATTGCCAAATGTTTATGAGGAATGGTCTCAGATGGATGAATTAGAGGGTGGGTAAGGAATGATGGACAATTAAAACCTCTGTTCTAAAACTTGGCCAAATATTCTTATCTCCAAGAAAATTTATGTATCCCCAAATCCATCATTGCCTAACAAAGGAAGTGGCAACTATATTTCAACACAGAAGAATAGCAATGTAGAAATTATTGCCATGTGAATACTACAAGAAGTGAAACAGTTTGTGCATTTTATATTTTATTTCTTCATTAACTAAAGAAGCCATTGTGGTACTTGCTAATTTGTTTTATATCCAACCTGAATTTAATGGGAAAGATGGCATGTGAAAAATAATTGCAACACAAAGCAACAAAAAACACTAACTAACGAAGGAAAGATTGCTCTGGAGGCAGTTGGATTTCCACAGAATTGGAACAATCTTTGCCGTCATGGTAGTTTCAGAACTAATTTGAGATATTCATGGAAATTACTATGGTACTTGGGATTTTGCACACTGTAAAACTTTGCAAGTGATGATTCAATTTAATGACTAGCTCATCTCCTGAAAACAGAGCTGTGCACATGTTCATACAAGATATGTATGTACATGAACCACCATGTCTGGTCCATAAATCTTTAGACTGCCATCACAATTCAGAAATACCAATGAAATGAGAATGATTATGTTTGACTTCACAGCTCATTTCTGGGTATACTTTCATCAATGGGATACATACACAATCAGAGGTAAAAGTAAGAGAAAGAAATGTCACTGGTGCAAATTTGTAACAACCAGAAAACCTATATACCTCCCAGGACATTCATGCTCCTGTAAGTTTCTCCTAGGGACCTGCACAAAATTCACACTAATTCTGAGTTCTGAATGCCTCAAAAGGAAAGAAAAACAAACTACAGCACTAGTCACCAAGATGATTTCTCTTTACCTTCGCATTCCAGACAAACCACAATTATATAAATTAATTAGCATCATATTTATTTTCTTGAAGATTGGAGAGGACTTTTGGGAAAAGTAACAAACTATTGTGGATCCATGACACTAAGTGAAAATATTTCTCCATCTTAATAGGCTTTCTCTAGTATTGCACCTATTAACAATATCAATCTTATTTAATAAATGAATAGGAATTAAAATGTGAGTCACTTTGTCTTTATAGCGCTCTTTTCTTGTGAAATTATAAAAGGCAAATCTGAACACAATAAATAGCCTTGCCCTTCATCCCTGTTCCAAATGTGCAGCTTATTAGAATGAAAGTAAATCAGGTCCAGCAGGAAATGTACACCATTCATTCCCTGCTTTGGTTGAATTCATTTTGCTATGATTCTGCGTTTCACTTCTGACTTATTTTGTTAGAACATACTTCTCTGGAAAGGCAAAAAACTTTAAATTCTAAGAACAAAGTGAGCCCTCCTCTTTTCTCCTTTCTCATGTGTCTTGTTCACTTTCTGTTGCTCTAACAGAGAACATTTGATATAAAGCCTCTGACTTTATTTTGATAAGGTAACAGGGCAGCTTTGTAAAAGTTGAAGGTCTTTAGACTGCTTTGTCATGCATATTGGACATTATAACTCAATGCTTAGGAAACTGAGTTTGTCATTGCCTTTAACTCTTGAGGGAAATGGAAAAAGTACAGTTCAAGGCAGGAAACAGTGACCATGGGAAGAGAACTCCTTGTTACACAACTGCTTCTTGCTGAGTTAGCAACCCGTGACTGTTATCTCCTGTGACTTCCTGATTGGTCTCTAGGTATGTCAACTCTTGGAAAGGTTGATGGCCAGGCAATCTCAGAGCTAAAGTGGATCTTTTATATAATTGAAGCATTTAAGGATGTCTTAAATGGCTGCCTTTGCGCCTACAGGGAAAGTACACGAAACACAGGAAAGAAGTGGGGTAGCCCCAGTGGTCTGGTTAATAAAACAAAGGATACCAAAGAAAGTTAGTTATCAGAGATCTTAAAAGCATTGCAGGACACTGTCTTACACACAACAGCCATTTTGTCTTTAAAACTGCGGAATTAAGCAACCCTGGAAGGTTCAAGAAACAAAGGAAACAAGAAAGGAGGAAATTCACTGGGGCCTCTTTGGGTGCCCTATTGTTCTACTCATTCAACAAGGGATAATTGCAGAAAGTTACAGGCACGCATTAAAAAACCCCTAATGCACAAGGTTTCTATGAGAAAACGGGCCTTCGGGCAGAGTATCTACAAAAGGCTCTTGAAGCTTGTAAGCAAAACGAACATTGCAGTTTCAACCCTCAAAGTGCTTACATGCAGGACATTTGATTCCCCAAGGAAGTGGAAATAATTGTGTCTCTAAACTAAATAGTTTCTCTTGCCTCAAATCCTTAGGATGGTTTTGCTTTCCTTATCCTAATCCAAGTGAGAGGCTAATCCACCTGTGGTTTATAATGAATCCTATACTTTACATAATAGAATAATTAAAAAGGAGCGTTTTGAAATGCAAACTCCTAAGATTTGTATAAATTACAGTTTACATTGCAAGGTAAATCTGGCCTTGATGGCTGGGTCATTTTCTGTTCCACCTTACTAAATTTCTGCAGCAAAGAAGTCAGCTTAGTTTCAAGTATAACTCCATAAGAATAAAATAAAAATGAATATAATTTACTATAAGATATGTGGTGACATTATATAAATTGGGAAATAACTTCAAAATGTGATATAGTCAATCCAGGTTGAAATCAATTTTACAAAGCCACACACAAAAGCATCACTTCAGCCACTTGAAGACCTACACGATATTGCTCTAATACCTCCCAGTGTTATCATGTCACTTAGGTAGGGCTACTAGCCTAAAGAATTGGAGTTTGAACATCTTAGCCCCTGCTCTGGATCTTCATAGACTTGTGCACTAAAAGCAAATTACCACACCTCCCTGTGTTTCTACTTCCAAGTTAATAAGTTTGGTATTGGCTGTTATTTTTAAT
Source organism: Onychomys torridus (assembly GCF_903995425.1). Taxonomy (NCBI): domain Eukaryota; kingdom Metazoa; phylum Chordata; class Mammalia; order Rodentia; family Cricetidae; genus Onychomys; species Onychomys torridus. Next base: position 138,151,357 of record NC_050443.1, read on the forward strand.
TATTATCATATAATATATTCAAAAATTGTGACTAATTTGCTGTTCTAATTGATACAGCAGCAAGACACAGGATATGTGCTAGTAAATGCATCTTGGGCAGTTACTATACTGTGGTCTATATTTTGCTATCACTTTGGTCATATTATCTTGGCATGTGTTCTTCCTTGCTTTAAGTACTATACAAATTAATATTCCATGAGTCAGGAAGATCGATAATTATGTCTCTGGTATAATAATTTTCCACTCGAATAGTGCTATATTTTTCATATATGCCATCAAAGGTAAATTTCACTAAAATCAATTTGTATGTTTTATAATATACATATGTTCTTTTTCTCATATATATGCATGAACTCACAGACTAACATAAATAAATATATATATGTAATATACATATGCTAGACTAACAAATATATGCATATGTTAATCTTTGGGTATATGCATATGTATGTGTGCATGTTATTCAAATCAGTCTAATCAGCTGAGATCATATAACCATTCATGATTTCTCCTAATACATCAATGATATAATGATAGTGATTATCCTTTCTAGAAATATTTGTCTCTTTATTAAACCCCAATGAGTGCAGAAGTAGATGATATACCTTGAAAATTTTCTGACAAAAAAATAAGATAAAGATCTCTGTATATATATATATATATATATATATATATATATATATATATATATATGATGAATGAAAACCCACAGCCTAAATATCCAGCTTAAAAAGTAATAAATGAAGATAATAGCTATATATTTCATTGTACACAGAGAAGTCCAGCTAGTGCCTAACTAGAGCCTTCATCTCTACTGACTAGTGTTCATGGTACTTAAAGGTACTACTCTGCATGCTTCCAAAGGATAAAGGTAACTACCAAACCTGCTATAAACATTTTGATTATAATGGTGATCTGCCTGTATGATATACAGCAGTAGTGGCACAAACATTATGGGAGTAACCAAACACTCAGTATCTGATTGGATTTAAGGCTTACTCCATGAGATGGAACTCATGCTAACAGTGCTCAGGTGAGCAATCATCTGACACTAATTTTTTTTCTGAAGGAATGTAGCATAAAACCTGAGTCCTAAAAATACTCTACTATATTTATAAATCAGTGTCTTACTCAAGGATTTGATGAAGCCATCCCATTTAGAGTTATGTGTTCCAAGGTCTCTTTTTCGCTGTATAATGTCTGGCTATGGGTCTCTGTATTTGTTCTCATTTGCTGACAGCTGAATAAAACACCAATCTATGAATATAGCAGGATATCATTTGGAGTAATTTTATTGTTACTTTTTATGTTTTAAAGACTGGTAGTATTTGGTTTTACCCTTGGTCTCTGGGATATGTAGTCTCTGCTAATGTCTGGTACTTGATATTCTAAGCAGTGTTAAATATGGGTCTCCTCTCATGGAATGGGCCTGAGGTCAAATCAGACATTGGTTGGTTACTCTCACTGATTTTATACCATCATTGCCCTTCCATATTTTGCAGGGAGGACAGATTGTAGATTATAAGTTTTGTGGATGGTTTGTTGCTTACTTTTTTTCTTTTGGTAGCCTACAGAGTACCTTCCTTTACCAAAGGCACTAGAACATGAGCTGAATGTTCTATGTAAGCAACTGCTAAACATCTCCATCTTCAGCGAGTTGTGTGTCTGTGTTGTCTTCAGCAATAGAGCCTTGTTCTCAGTTTGTAGAGAACAACCTATTGTCTTGGCAACAGCTTAGGCTTTTTGGGGATGTGCATGGGACCCCTTTAGCCAACAACTCAATTGACTATAACCCAACTGGATGTAACCCAGTCCCAGTACTGGAAGCTTCATTTGGTGATAAGGGATGGCCAGTTGTGACTCTGTCTCCCTCACTGTTTGGAAGGCCCATTAGGATCTCCTCCATATATTTTAGGACCTTTCCACTGCACTAGATCTCTATACCGTCCCTCAAATGCCTCTCATTTCTAGTTGTCTTTCCCTGTTTTCCTCCAACAACCCCATATCACTTCCCAATTCCTGTTATCCCTGCCCACAGACACCAATAAAATCTATTCTATTTCCCCCACCCAGGAAGATCCATGTGCCCTCCCAGTCCCTTCCTCTATACTTAACCTCTCCAGGTCTTCAAATTGTAGTTGGTCACCATTTATTTAACCTATGATATCCACATATAAGTGAATATGTTCAATATTTACCTCATTCAGGATGATTTTTTTTCTAGTTCCTTCCATTTGCCTGAGAATTTAATGTTACTAGTTTTTTAAACAGCTGTCAATGTTCCACATTTTTTTTTCCAATTTCTAGTTTTTGTGTACAGAGTAGCAGGGAATGGTTGAGCAAGTGTCTTTGTGATAGGATGAAGCATCATTTGGGTATATGCCTAAGAACTGTACAGTTATATCTCAAGGTAGGTCAAATTGTCTCATATTGCTTTTTGGGGAACTTTTCTTTTTAAACCTTACTGGTCTTTTGCTTGTATTTTATGGTTTTCAATTTCGAGGTTTTGTTTTGTTTTGTCTTTACGTGTTTTATGTGTGTATGTTTATTCATTTTCATATTCTATTGTAGCACGAATCTTAAAAGTTCTTATTAATAAAAACAAATCTGAAGCTAGGTATTGGGGTGAGTGCTTGAAGATCAGAGAAGCAGAACAAGCCACAGCTTCCTCACCTTGCCAATTCTTCAGCTGCCGGTTTCCTCAGACTGGAAACCTCTTGAGTCCTCTTCCAGAATGGGTCTCAGCTGAACTGTTGCTCAAAAGCCTAAAAGCTTACCCAGCTATAGTTCCTCACCCTCATGCCTTAAATACCTTTCTGACTCCGGCCATTACTTCCTAGGATTAAAGGCGTGAGTCACCTTGGTGGGCTGTTTACAGTGTGGCCCTGAACTCACAGAGATCCTGGCAGATCTCTGCCTCTGGAATGCTAGGATTAAAGGTGTGTGTGCAACCATTTTCTGACCTCTATGTCTAGTGGCTGTTCTGTTCTCTGACCCCAGATAAGTTTATTAGGGTATGCAATATTTTGGGGAACACAGTACCACCACATTCTGCCATAGTTTCTTTTGTTTGTTCATTTTGTTTTTCCTTGTTTGCCTTTTCATTTGCCTTATTGTTTGTTTTCTTAAGAAAGAGAAAGAAGTCTTGGAGTGGCAAGGGTAGAAAGAATCAGGGAGGAGATGAGGAAGGCAAAACTGATCAAAATACATTGTATAAATTTATTTTTAGGGGTTGGGGATTTAGCTCAGTGTTAGAGCGCTTGCCTAGCAAGCACAAGGCCCTGGGTTTGGTCCTCAGCTCTGGAAAAAAAAAAAAAAAAAAAAAAAAAAAAAAACCAAAGAAAATTTATTTTTAATTAAAAATGGTGTAGCTGATGAAAGAAGCACAGGTTTTGAGGATGTGTGATATTTGAGGAGGGTGGTCTGACCTTGAGAATGACTCCAAATACCTGTTTTTCAAAGAAAGTACATTTATGTTGTAGAAGTCAGAACCAAAGAGAAAGCATCAGCAGAATTTAAGGTAAAAAATAAAGTTAATAAAAGCAACTTAATAGAAATATTCAGGGTGCATCAAATCAGAGCTAGTCTCCTTGGAGGGAAGTCCATTAAGCGTTGGTGACATAGCTGGGATCTGCAATGTCCTTCAAAGGCTCATGCACTGACAGCTGATAGTGTTACTCAAAGAGGTGGAAAACTTTAGGGTAGGTTTCTTGAAAGAAACAGGTCACAAAGCTTGTCTACTTGAAAGGCTACTGTGGAACCATGAGACACTTCTTGTCTTCTGCTTCTTGACTGACATGAACTGAGATACTTTCTTTCCCTATTCCCTTTTAAAAGATTCTTGTCTTAATGAAAGTCTAAAATCAGAGGAGCCAGCTGACCATGAACTGAAACTTTTATCTCTATTCATTTGTCTGTGTGGATTGAGTAAGTTTATTACAACAATATGCTTGACTTATTTTGGGATTCAGACATCTGATGTTAACAAAATTCTCCGACTCCAGTTACTTCCTTTTGTTATATGGTGACAAGCATGAAGCCAAAAGCCCACAACCATGCCTCAGGCTCCATGCTCTGGGGAATAAATCCCTAGGCTTATTTTACTACAAAACACATTCAAACACTGGCAGACAATCAAGCAAAGCTCATGAAATGTAATGTCCTTTTGGATCAGAATGGATGCTGTCAGTGATCTCACAGATGAATTCTATGCTTTCACAAAACAACCAGACTCTGATTCAGATGCTTTTTGATGGTAAGAAATAATATCAAAATAAGTAAAATAAAATAAAGCACCTTGCATATTTGTATTCACAGCATACCAATTGGAAAAACAGAAGAACATTTTAATGATGCTCATTATTTAAAAGTCATTTCTTCCTCTTAGCAGTGTAAATAGTCTTGCTGAATTAAGTTTAAACAGAACAACATCATGTCCTTTTGCATCATTCGTGCTTTATTGCCACAGGACAGTCTTGTTTGCAGATATCTGTTGCATCATAGCGATAAAACACACTGGTTTTCGACAGTCAAGGAATGTAGAATCAGTGTAATATCCATGTTTTTATTATTAAGCTACTTATATTCTGGTATTCTAATTTCCAAAATGTTCAATTTAAAGTCTTCCATCAGCCTTTTTGTTTAATCCCAAAAGACAGTTCACATTTAGTGCTTTCTTCTTTTTCTTTCTCCTTCTTCTTTCTCCTCCTCCTCTTCTTCTCCCACTTCTACTTCTTTCTTTAAACAAAACAGATCTATCCATAACTATAAAATAAACTGGGGAGGGGAAGGGACAACTAAAGCTAAGATGCATTTGAGGGGGTCATATGGAAACCTAATACAGTAGAATCATCATTAATTACATACATATGAATTTAATCCAAACACATTTGCTAGATAACAGGGGAGACTAAAGCTCCATTGGCTATCTCTTGTCCCTCAATGAATTTCTAGTACAAGAATGGGGTACACAAAAGTGAGTTGTTAGATAAAGGTGTCCCATGGGAACCCCCAAGCAACTCAGGTTATTTCCAAGGCTATTGATTGCTCTCCACAAACTGATGGTAAGGTCCTATTGCTGAAGAAAACAACCACACAACTCATTGAACATGAAGAAGATTAGCATACCTAGAGCCTTCCCCCCCTACAGACTAATATTCATGGTATTGGAAAGTACTATGCATGCTACCAAAGGAGAAAGGTGAACATCAAATTAGGTACAAATCTTTTGATCTACAGTGATGATCTGTCTGCAGGATACTCTAGTGCAATGTTGGCACAAAGGTTGTTGGAGTAACCAACCAGAATCTGATTTGATTTGAAGTCCACAACATGAGATGAAGACTTTACCTGACATTGCTTAGGTGGCCAAGAACCTGAGACCAGATAGCCCAGGGACACAGCGGAAAACCCAATACTACTGTTATATTAGAGGGACGTAGCAATAAAATTACTTCTAATGACATATACTATTGGTGACATTATTAAGGCCACTCCATGTAGTTAAAAGGGAGGTTTATTTTGTGGGGTAACTTACAAATGAAGAGATAGGTTGCAGGGTCTGGGAAAGGTATGGCGCAGTTCAGCAGTGTTCTCTGGAGAACTCTGCTCCGTGTACCTCCAGGGTCCCGGAACCAAGAGAAGCCTCTCCTCTCGATCCTGGGTCTTCCCTTTCCTCCCTCAGCCCCGCCTTGTGGGTGTGACCATTACCAAAGCCTTAATGGGCATTGGAACTTCCAGGCCAAGGCTGGGATGGCTACCCACTACAATATACTCCTATACTTCGGCTATACTCATGGATCAGTTCCTTGCTCAGCCATCATCACAGAATGTTTCTCTTGCATCAGATGGAAACAAACACAGAGACCTACAGCTAAACAATGTTCAGAGAGTGAGAGACATGAAACACTTTGCTCTAAATGGGATGTCTTCATTGATTTCTCCCTCTCAGAGCTCAGGGAACTCTGTGGAGGAGGAGACAGAGTGTGGGAGGCAGAGGGGATTGAGGACACCAAGGAAACAGCACCTTCTATACCCAAAGCCACCAATACACATGTGAACTTACAGACACTGTGGCAACATAAATGGTGTCTTCACAGGTCTGTACTAGGTATGATCCCAGAGCTGAGAGAAGTGGACTCAAGTCCCATCCCTAATCCAGAAGCTCTTTCCAATTGATAGCTAATTACAAATTAAAAAAATAGTTTTCTTCAAAGGAGTCTCACTGGTTCTTTTTTTTTTCTGTTTTTGTTTTTTGTTTGTTTTTTTTTTTTCCTATTCGGACTTGTTTCTTTTTGCTTTATCTTATTTTATTACTATTCCTTAGATAATGTGTTTGTTTTCCAATGAGAGACAAAAAGGGTATGGATCTGGATGGGAGGGGATCCTCCCACACTCTTTCTGTCTCCTCTTTCACAGAGTTCTCTGAGCCCTGAGAGGCAGAAATCAATGAAGGGGAACTGGGAGGACCTGGAGGAGGGAAAACCATAATCAGGAATATATATTGTAAAAAAAACTATTTTCAGAAAAGGAAAGAACATGATAAAATTATGGTCCTCATGGCATTCAATATGTCATTTATAGTCCTGTTATCTGTTTCTTTTTTATGGATGATTCTATGGGTAGTATGGTTTTAAGTTACTGTTACTGAAGAGGTGGGAAACTGATGGTTTTGGTTATGTTTTTTTCAGTAGGACTTTACTTTTTAACATATAATTGCCTACCATTGTGGAATATTTGTACACTGTATGAATATGTGTTGCTGTGATTGGCATAATAAAAAGCTGAATGGCTGATAGCTAGGCAGGAGGTATAGATAGGACATCTGGGCAGAGAGAAAACTCTGAGAAGAAAACAGGCCAAGTCACCAGCCAAACATAGAGAGGAAATAGGAGGTACAAGATGGAAGAGAAGTAATACAATGTGGTAGAATGTAGATGAATAACATTGGATTAATTTAAGTTATAAGCATTAGTTGAGACAAGCCTAAGCTAAAGGCCAAGATATTTCATAATTAATAAGTCTCCAAGTCATTATTTTCAGATGAGGACTGGTAGTCCAAAGATAGTCCAATAGGAAAGCTTACTATGTCCTACAACGGCAACCAAATTACTCTAAAAATGGGAGCCATGGATTTGGAGCAATAGATTTAACAAAGCTGACTATATTGAGCAGTTTGACTAGAATTTTGAATAACTAATTTCCAGTTAAAGCTGATTTTAAAATCTCTTCTAATATTACATATAGCATTTTATAATCATTGTTGGATGAGTTTCATTACAGGAGGAGAATAGGAGCCACAACTCTTTGCTCCCAAGATCCCTGAACATATTTAACTGACATTCTGATTATAACATTTTTTTTCCTTTTTTATTTATTATATTTCTGTTTTAATTTTACACATCAGCCATGGGTTTCCCTGTCGTCCCTCCTCCTGCCTCTACCCTCACCTTCCCCTCAGCCCCTCCCCTCCATTCCCATCTCCTCCAGGGTCAAGACTCCCCTGGGGATTCAATTCAACCTGGTGGATTCAGTACAGGCATGTCCAGTCCCTTCCTTCCAGGCTGAGCAAAGTGTCCCTGTGTAAGCCCAACATTCCAAACAGCCAGCACATGCACTAAGGTTAGGTCCAGGTCCCACTGCCTTGGTACCTCCCAAACAGTTCAAGCTATTCAATTGTCTCACTTATCCAGATGGCCTGATCCAGTTGGGGACTCCACAGCTTTTGGTCCATAATTCATGTGTTTCCATCAGTTTGGCTATTTGTCCCTGTGCTTTTCCAATCTTGGTCTCAACAATTCATACTCTTACAGTCCCTCCTCTTTCTCAAAAATTGGACTCCTGGAGCTCCACCTGGGGCCTGGCCGAGGATCTCTACATCCACTTCCATCAGTTATTACATGAGAGTTCCAGCATGACCGTTAGGGTGTTTGGGCATCTGATCACCAGACTAGGTCAGATCAGGCTTTTTCTCGACCATTGCCAGTAGTCTACAGTGGAGGTATCATTGTGGATTTCTGGGGATCTCTCTAGCACTTTGCTTCTTCCTGTTCTCATGTGGTCTTCATTTACCATGGTCTGTTATTCCTTGTTCTCCCTTTCTGTTCTTGATCCAGCTGGGATCTCCTGCTCCCCTAAGCTCTCTTTCCCTCGAACCTTGCCCTTCATTATGCCCAATGTCATCCAGGTTGTTCATGTAGATCTCATCCATTTCTCTGTCATTGGGCTATCCTTGTGTCTTTCCTAGGGTCATGTTTTCTAGGTAGCCACCCTGGAGTTGTGTAGCAGTCTAGTCATCTTTGTTTTACATCTAGTATCCTCCTATGAGTGAGTACATACTATGTTTGTCTGAAGCTCAAATGGCTGAAAGACATTTAAGGAATTGCTAAATATCCCTAATTATCCAGGAAATGCAAATCAAAATGACTCTGAGATACCACCTTACACCTGTCAGAATGGGTAAGATCAAAAACACAGAAGACAGCTTATGCTGAAGAGGATGTGGAGCAAGGGGAACTCTCCTCCACTGCTGGTGGGAATGCAAGCTTGTACAGCCACTTTGGAAATCAATATGGCGCTTCCTTAAAAAATTGGGAATCCATCTCCCCCAGGACCCAGCTGTAGCACTCTTGGGCATATACCCAAGGAATGCTCAATCATACCACAAGGGCATTTGCTCAGCTATGTTCATATCAGCATTGTTTGTAATAGCCAGAACCTGGAAACAACCTAGATGCCCTTCAACTGAAGAATAGATAAAGAAAATATGGTACATATACACAATGGAGTACTACTCAGCAGAGAAAAACAATGACATCATGAGGTTTGCAGGCAAATGGAAGGATCTAGAAAAAAATCATCCTGAGTGAGGTAATCCAGACTCAGAAAGATTATAACATTTTTATAATTCCATTGTCTTCCCAAACAGAGGATGGTAGTTCGTTCATATCCTACTTTCATTCGATTTTTGTTTTGTTTTGTTTTTTTGAGACAGGGTTTCTCTGTGTAGTTTTGGTGTCTGCCATGGATCTCTCTCTGTGGACCAGGCTGGCCTTGAACTCACAGACATCTGCCTGCCTCTGCCTCCCAAGTGCTGAGATTAAAGGTGTGTGCCACCACTGCCTGGCACTTGATGTTTTTAATTAAAAGAAAATTCAGTCAGAGACAAACCCACAGATCTATATGTCTCATAAATATTAGATTTGTATAATAATTATATACTGAGCTGATGATTTAAAACATATTATACAGCTCCACTCATCCAAGAAGATCTGAGTTCCACCATCAGGACTCACATGGTAGAGGGAAAGAACTGACTAGTACAAGATTTCCTATGACCTCTACATAGTGCATATGCACATAGACACGCATACAAAATAATTAATTTAAAAAATGCCCTGCAGACAGGACCTCTTGAAATATGTTAATTCTTCAGGAATATATGGGCTAACTCAGAGTGACAGAAACAGCCTAGTATGAGGCTTATTATCCTTACATAAATTCTGCACCTTTCTTCAAAAAAGTCAAATTACAATTTTATGCACACACACACAATACAGACACATACACATGTATGTCTACTGTGAACTCCATAATATATAAATAGATCCTTATTCACAGTCTAGTTGTATCTATGTATGCAATTTAGCACCTAGTTGTATCCATAAGACACAAAGAACATGACAATTGACTTTGTTATCCAATGATGCTCATTCTGAAATCATCCTATTATACTAAATAGTGACATGATTTTTCTGACCCACACATTTCAACTTCCTTCTTTTTCTCATCACTTATTTAAAAATGTTGTGGAGTTTGTATTCACACTACATCCTCTGCACAGGCATGTATTATTTCTACAGCTATCACTTTGTCTGTCTATACTCATTTTGTGCTGTTTAAATGGTTTTCTAAGTTGTGTCTCTTCTGCTTCTCTGCAGAGGTAAGGGCATGGAGCACACATTAGGGAAGATATTGTTGACAATTAGCAGTATATTTCAAAAAAGCCAATAAGGAAGGTATTAAATGTTTTAAACCCAAAGAAGTGAAACATTTCTGAAGTCATGAAGTGTGCCAATTACACTTATCTATTGAATATGCATTGTATACATATGTTTACATATCAGTGTACTCAGAAATTAAATACAGTTTTCATGTATCAATTAAAATAGAAGAGTATGAATTTAAAATGTTAAAATTGTGCCACTTGGAATTTTTCAAGGGTCTGCACACTTTGTCCTATTACAGGTGTCTCCCATAACCTTACTCATGGTTACACTATCTCTCTAACCAACAATGACCGTTTTGATGCTCCTCAAAACATGTCTTACACTTCCTGTATGATAACTCTTGCCCTTGATCTATTGTTCTCTTGGATACTCTTCTCTCTGCAGCAGAATGTGTATATATTAGGTCTATTTTAAAAAGCACACTACACAGCAGATTTCAACTGGAATTACATGGTTAAGCAATCATGTATTTTTTCTCTTCTTTTTATATTGCAGCATCACCTCCAATAGCCTTTGTTCCTCACATCAGTGAATAACAGCTGTCCAAATAGTTCATGACAACCCTACGTTCCCAGTTTTTCCATCCAAAATTGTTAGTTATATTTTTACAATTTTCTCACCCTTAATCCAACCTGTGAATAAGTCATAAATTGGTCTATATTCAAAAGAGATGTGTAAAGATTCAACGTAGATATATCCCAGGATGGACTTCCCATACTTTTCATCATCCTTTCTGCATCATTGTTCTACCTGGATTATGGCAGTAGCTTTCTCAGCCATTCCTTTTTTTGTATCCCTTGTCATTTTCTGTCAATTCATAATAAACTAGCCTAGGTTTTCTTAGTAATTTCTAAGTTGGTCTTGCTATTCTTCTGGTATAAAGCCACAATTAATCCTTTTCATCTGAGGTGAAACCTAACCTCTATTAGGACAAGAGTACCTGACTGATCTCCCACAGCTGTCTGTATTCTGACCTCCTTCCCTTATATCCTATCATGTTCACTGTGCTCTTGCCTCACTGTGATCTACTGTTTCTTTAACATGACTCTTCTGGTGCAGGATGTTTAGACTCCGTTTCCTCTGTTTGCCAGAAAATCTCAACAGATTCATGAGCAATTGGTCCATCCTTTCCTTAAGAGAATATAGCCCCATGGCCATAAGCATAACTTACCAGGTTAACCCATCTTAATATAAATCCTGCATATATTTCATATCTTCTGCATCATTTTCAAATTGGTCATCTTGTGCTTGTTTACTGATTTATTGTGTTTCTTCCTCATTTGATGGATTGGAATCCACCGAAGAGCAGGTGCTTTTTCTTTCTTTTATCTATTTTTTTGTGTTGCACCCTTTTTTCTTACAACTATACCTGGTACATAGTAAACGTTCACTAAATAACAATTCAGGAACAATGAGATTGTATGTTGCTGAATTTGTGGAGGCTTGTCACTCTGCTTTGCTTTCTTTTTTTTTCCTTTGGAAGTTAAACTCTGTGAAATCCAAAGTAGATTTGGCCTACCATCAAACTCACAAAAAAGGAGAACAATGTCTGGAACACTAAAAGCCCGAGGATCTTTTAATAGGTGAGGAGATGATTTTTTTGTCCATCAACCTGATTTCATTCAGATTCAGTGTTCCTAGAAAGAAACTAAAGACATTTACATATTAAGTTTATCTAAACTTTCTTTTGTTGTTGATTTTATAAATCTTTACAGTATTCTCTTTAGCCATTGACTCATTGTAAGGAGAACAATTAATGGCAATTGAGATAACATGATATTTCCTTAAATACCAACCATTCAGTAATAAAGTATCTGTTGAACAAATTTCCCAACATCTCATAATTATTGCCATGGGGCTACATGAAAACAATTGTTCTTGTAGTGGATTGCTGAAATTTTATAATCCAGTTGAAAATGGGGATAGTTAACCTGTCTCTTAAATCCTCCCAAGGGAGTCCATTTTTTTCTCAGTATTTGTTCAGTAGGCAATTAATTACTCACATCTGCACTCATGCACATGAAATATAATTTCATAAAAGTATGATTAAAACTGATTGCATATTTCGTATTAGCTATGTGGTTAGAACAGTCTTGTGATGGAGCTGGGGATGTAGCTCAATGGTAGACAGAGAACTTGCTATTATGTGTGAGGCTCTGGGTTGGAAAACCTGCACTGAAAATACAAACAAGCAACCTAATGCTATTAAAAATGAGTAACTATATCCTGGGAGCTTAATCGGATTGTTAAAAATGTTATTTGGAATTTGACAATCACCCTGAATACTAAGTGTGCTGGTTGTATTTAAAAAAAAAAAAAATCTTCCCTGATTTGATTCCTTTCTTATTCTTTAGGAATTCTTCCTTTACGCTGTATTTGATCCGCCATGTCAGCCATTTCTATTTCTTCTCTCTTGCATTTTGTATATTTCTCTTTTCTGCTAGAACGTTCTCTTCAAATTCCCTCCATGAAAATTCCTCTAGGTATTCCTGATGTACTTAGCTGCCTACTGTGTCAGTGACTAGTTATATGTAAACAGTACAATAAAAATCAAGTAAACTAAAACTTCAATTTCTTAATTTTACTAACCACATTTGAAGTGCTGAAAAGCCACAGGCTGCCAATGCCTATAGTGTTAGGCAGTACAGGCATCAAACATATCCATTATCACAGAAACTATAATTAAATTCTGTCACAAATTCTCAATATATTTCTATTTATTCAATTTGTATTTTACATTCTTAAGAATTGATGTCCATCAAAATCCATCATTTCATAGCACTGAGATACTGGGATCTCATTATATTTTGCAAATACAACTGAGTAAGACCTATCCTACATATTAAAATTACTCAACAAATACAGATTTGTTTTAAAAACTTAGAGAAACTCTGATTTCACATATCAAAAAAGTGTAAGTTCTATACAATGCAAACGTTAGATAAAGTAAACTGCAATCTTTCTTATCTAATTAGTCAATTTAATGTTAAATCAAGTTGATTTCCTTTTTCACTAACTGAATTTGATGTAATCTATTCATTTCCAGTCATTTATTTGCATCTCAAATGTCACTGTTATCATGGCTGATTGTCTTACATACCACAGAGGCTATGATATGCTAAATTTCATATTAGGGGGCTTGGTAGGACAATTAAGCTTGCCTATGTCTGCATGCTTTTTTTCAAGGAAAACATAAGGCGGTCCTCTAGGGAAATAATAAACTCCAAGTGACATTCATTGGTCCTGAAACTACTTTTGTTTTATTGCTTCTTGGTTCTTATGTTCAGCTTTCAGACACTGAAAAAAACAAAACAAAACAAAACAAAAAAACAGGGACTTTAGGAGGCATACTTGTGGATTGGAAAATGGAAAATTCATATCATAATGAAAAACTAGTGAATACATTAGAGTGGTTTGTTTTTAACTCTCACTTAGTATAAAAATAATTTGTTTTAAGTTTGGGGACATCATTAGCTGCACAAAATTTTCTAAATGTGGGGCCTATGAGAGAAATTATCTGCACTGATGACAAATATTCAAAATGACACACTGAGGTGGAAATGTGACAAGTTCAACTCTAGCATGATTTACTGTTCTGCTAAGAGGGTTTTCATAAGAATGAGAAGATATTTACAATTCAAGCAGGTAGCTATGCTAAGCAATGTGAGGTTTAGAAAAGATGAGGCAGACTTGTGTTCTTGCTTATAGTTCATATATACCAACAGTAACTACTTTCTCTTTTGCTTTATCCATCCAATTGGCTTGCATACTATAACTATCAGTTTTTTAACACTATTCTTTAAGGGCTATAACTATAATTCGGCTAATCATTAGAAAAGCTTACAGATAAATTCCACAATTATAAGCTTTCCTACATATTACCACATTGGAGGCAAAAGACAATAAGAGAAGGTGTTCATGACTCATATTGACTGCTTCATAGAATCCTGAGCACAAAGGGAGGGTTTACATTGGAGAAGTTTGCTAACACTGATAATCCTTTCCTACAAATGGCAGATGCAGTAGTATTAATATTCCTACTGCCTATATCTGCTCATTACGGCACTGCTAGTCTAACCACATATGGTATCCTCCATAATTCATCATAACATGTGGAAGTGTTACCTTCAGGCAGCTGATATTATGGGAAACAATTAAATAAAACTCCATGATGCTAGCTAGCTCTGTGGGTGGAAAACAACTCAGGAATTCAACTGTTTTCCCCACCCAATGGTACAGCCAGACCTGCCTACATCTGTATGGCAGGATTTATGGGGTATGTCATTTAAATTGCAGATTTCATTTGAAATGAGGTAGATGTGAATGCAATGACCTAGCCCTTTACTCATCAATAAAGATTTTTCTGCATCTTTCTCTCACTGAAATGTTATTCCTACTGTTTGTATTTCCATACGAATCAACCTGTGAGGCAATGGAACCAAGACAGACACAGCAGGAACGTTTTTTTTTCCCCTCGTGTGCTTCCATTTTTGATGCTGCCATTAAATAGCAGTCCCAAGAATAATGAGGAAGCTGCATTGGCTCCTTCAGCTCAGAAAAGTGGTAATGTCAGGAAGAAAGCCAGAGTGCAATGGTCATGAGGAGAAATGAAACCAAATACACTACTTAAGAATAGTAACTGGTGACTTGAAGTTCCAGTATGGTTGTTGAAAGATGTCAGTTACTTTGGGCTTCAACTGATGGTACCCAGATAACATTTGCCAGATGATACCCTTATGAGATTATTCACTACTATCCCTTTGAGATTTTTCTTTGGAGGAACTGGAAAAGAATCTTCCATTCTGAATATGCCAAAGGGACATAAGTCAAATCAGGTCAACCTTTATAAATATGAAGCCATTGTCTGGACGATGAGCATTTGGGAGCTAAGTGAGCTCCAAAAATCCACTGTAATGAAGTTTCCTTTAGCTCCTGCACACACAGAGCAAGAAAGTCATGGGAAAGTGAAGCATCAAGAGTATGATTGGAGAAATTCAGCACGGCCCCAGAATCTGGGCCACTGTATTTAATTGAGAACACATTTAAATTTCTTTGATATTTTTTACAGAAATGTATAATATCCCAAGGGGAAAACATATTTCATGTAAATTACATTAACTTTGTTAAATAAGCAAATCACCATTTACCTGTAAGCAAAAGAAATGGACAAAATGGAAGCTACTGACTGTACCCTCTTTGCATCCAGAGTCAGCAATTGCTTTTCATAGAATAATTTTCAATCAGCAATTAGTCATACTGAATAAATATTTTATAAAGAGGCCATAAGATACAATTAATCCTTCCTATGAAAGTAATTGACTTCTGTCTGTGTGAAACTCTTGGGTCTTCCTCTTAGCTTCCGTCCCTTGGTTAGTATGTGGAAAGGCGAGGCTAGTCTTGTCCCTGTCACTTTCCTGTTTCCTGAGCCACACACATGCATGACCTGCAATAGGGCTGTAGTGGTTGTAAAGTTCATTGTACAAGTTTCAGAGTTGGGGAAGGTATAAATTCTACAGCTGTGTTTAGAGTCCTTATTATTGTGGCACAGGGCTATGATTTAAAAGTCTCTGTTTTTCATTGAGGATGTAGAATTCATGATAACATGTGGAATATAAGGAGATGACTCCAAGGAGAAAACCAATAATCTGACAAGAATTTTAGCGCACAGTCAAATATTCACTAACATTGGAGAAGGAGAAACTAGATGGAAGAGATGGAATAGAACAGGTACATGATGCTTGTACATTATGTTTTGAAAAGTGCTGATTGTCGATCTTTCTTCTAGGTCTTATCATTGCCTTGGGTGAAGCTGGGAATAATACATTTATTTAACTAGTAAACTATTTGTTTAAATCTACTTTATCTATCTATTTATTAGATATCCAGTTTGTTTCCAAGGTATCTATAATAAAAACCTAATTATATTAGGACCATTTTAAAAGTAAAAATATGAGGGAAAGTTCAAACGCTGAAAGACAGTAAGACATAGGAAAAACCATTTTACATTTGAAATGAAAATTATTACCTGGGGCCCAGTCTGTCTCTAAGCTTTCAGTAGTTAGTGTAAAAGGAAAGCAATAAGCCAAGTAGCACATCACCAGCCTCTGCACATAGGCCATCTTTACAGGTTCTGTTTCCAGCCTTATATGCTCAAAAATATTTGAGATTTCATTTATCTTGGAGGCTTATTACCATCATTTTGGTAGTTGCAATATCATTAACTTTGATGCTGACTTCACTCTTTTACAGAAAAATCATGTAATAATGGAAAGTAAAAAAATTAAAAAGAATAGGCAAATTTGTGAAATAACACATATCCTGCTGAATGAATGAGTCCAATTTATATTAAGCTAGTTTTTTTCCCTGCCCCCCGTGGAAATGGCAATATTATACCTTATATAAAGGTCTTTCTTTGTATATCTATTTTGGTTGATCAGTGAGCACATTTAAATCACAGAACACAATATGGCTTGAAAGAAGATGTTGCAATATACAGCTAGACAAAGAATGCTCTCTCTTTATATTCCTCCACATATCACTCTTTCTTTTGACTAAAGTAACTCAGTTCCAGGCTGATAAAGATAACTGGAGCAATTAAGCAGTTTATGAAGATATTTACTACTGAGGCCAAAATTAACCCAAAAATGTCTGTGTGTGATACAATGGTTGGACTGAGAACTTTCATCATGGCTTCAAAGATGAATTGAAGAATTAACAAATGTACAATAGATTTGTTCATTTTTACACCTAACATACTACAATCATAAACCTGGAATTTTCTAAATTCACTAAGCAGTTTATTATCTTCAGATTGCAAATATTTGTAAATTGAAATAAAGGAAGATATATGCAAACATTCAAAACATAAAATCCCATTGAATGTATTGTTGTTTCCTTGACTCAATAATACATATACAGCTGTTTTTCTCCACAATACTGCAGTGATGACTCAGCTCACCATCTTTTTGTTTGCTTTAGATTTCTTTACATCTTATATGATCCTCATAGAAAGCAAACTATAAAACTTCAAAAGTTTGAAGTAAAGTTCTTATAACTGATTTTATGAAAAATATAGTGACAAACAATGCCTTCTTATGAAAGATACCAACAACCTTAGTCTACAAAGTGAGAGGAATTGTTGAACATGAACCCTACAGAGCTGGAAGGATGCCTATGTTCTCCTGACACTGTAGTATTTTTATAATTCAGCCATGGGGAAGGAAATATAACATCAGTAAACAATTTAATCAGTAAACTGGTTAAAAAAACAAAATTAAAATATTTTACAAGAGGCAGAGGTAGGTGGGGCCTGAATTTCAGGTGTAAGATAGGAAATAACTAGTTATGCTCCCCCCCATTATGTTGTGTGATATTTATAACTGAGTTCTTTCAAAATGTTCTTTTTCCTAAGCAATGCCTTATAGAATATGTGGAAGCCCCATTTCCTCCTTGAAACGTACAAGAATAAAGTAACCCATGTTTTTTAATCCTCAAGGTGAGTCTATGAAGTACCTGTCACCTTTATTTAGGACAAGAATTTTTTAGTTAAGCCAACTAATATTGGGTGCTTAATTCCTGTGGAATTAAGAAGGAGATGCTAAGTGAGATAAAGGGCAGTTTAGGCTTTAATAAACCCAGGTTTTAGTACTGGTAAAAAATTTTTCTACTTTCCAGATAGGATGAAATGATTTTTAGACATCTTCTAGATGGTTCCCAAAGGATGGTAGATTTATTTTTAAATGACTTTATATACCTCTGGGCAACTTGTATAATTTATTCTGAAAAAAAAAGTTATTGGAGTTTATATCCAACTACCTGACAAGGTGAAAGTGAATTCAAATACTGAGCTTATTCTGACAAATGCTTATGTTCTAATACCTATTATATTCTGACAAACTATCCTTATACTGTGGCTCAGAATGATTTATCTAAACTTACTTCCAATTTTTCCTGTGAGATTTCAGAAGATACAGTTTTTTAGAAGTCACAGATTTGGGTAAGACTGCTACTATCAAAAAATAAACCAAGTTATTTACTGAAGTGCTCAATACAATAGTTCCTGTATAAAATTCTGGCATTAAAGTTCATTCAAATAAAGTACATGCACAGCAGGTGTCTTGTGAAGGAGTGTGTTGACAATTCATGTGAATCCATAAAGAAGTCACATATCATAATTAAAATTAGTATTGAAAAAAAGGCAGATCAAACTTTGTAACAAACTCCATACCTCTTAAAAGGAACCCAAAACAAGAAGAATGTATAATAACTAGTGCCCTGGTTTCAACATTCCCCATATTTACTTGTGCAATAGGGGTGTGTGTGTGTGCGTGTGTGTGTGTTGCATACACATGGAAACCTTTTCTCTCTCTGCCTTTTTTGAATTGTTCTTTGAGAAACTTTTGTGAGGATATATAATTTCAACTGAATTAGAGCCTCTACTTCATCGGCAGAGCTGCTGTGAAGTCACCTGCCTGGAGGATGCTAAAAGATGAAATGACAATTTAGTTTCCTCTTAAATAAAAATTGGAAGACTTATATATGGTGATACTAAAAGAAAGATACAAAACTTATCACTTTTCAATGTTCCCTTTCTTTAGAACTTGAAATTTAAAACTCTAATATCCTCTTTTGAGTTATTGTTTAGGGTTGTCTAAGAGATGTCCCAATATCCCCATAATTTTTCATTATAGGCTATTACACTGGCTGACTCCAGGAGGTAGAAGTCCCCATTGTGAAAGATGCCATGAACTTTAGACACTGAACTGAGAGGACTCAAACTGAATCTGTCCAGAAAGCTTCCTCTCCCTGAGGACAAGCTTTCATGGCACCAGAAGGCACTGTGCAAGCTTTCAAAGGAGGGAAGCAACCAATAATTCTACATAGTTATTTGCTTATGAATTACAACAAAGGCAACATGGCATGATAACCCTAAGGTGCAATACTGGCATATGTAGCTTGGCAGTAAACAACTACTGTCTAATTGGATTTAAGATCTATTACTCAACAAGAGAGAAATCATGCTGGTATTGGAAACCTAGCCAACTACTCAGGGTTTGTGAAATCATAGATCTTTGAAGAAAATCTACAATTGCCAATGTATTGAACCAGCATAATCCCTAACTATATTTTAAATATTTGTCCTTATACCCACAGATAAGTGTAATCCTCACCTCTTATCAAGGAAGCTTCACTTTTCAACAGATGAAGATCATTATAGAAAATTCTAATGGTCAAGATACAGAGTTGTGGAGCTACTTACGCCTACAATTCTGAATCCTCGTAGAAAATCAAGTTGTTCATGTTCACACATGTTTCTCTGACTCAATAGGCCTTTCTACTTCCATATAAAACTGCACAACTTCTATTAGGAAAGCAGAACTGTCAACTCACCAGAAAGTCACATCGTGATAGTCATTAGATAGAAGATGGAATACAGTGGGTAGGGCCATACTTGTGTTTAATGACTCCAGTGCCTCCTGTTCCTAATCGTTAGACTGCATTGTCATGCACAAGAAAGCAGCCACCTTTGTCTCCCCTGTTCTATGTTATTTTTTATTGACTGACTTCTCTCCTAGCATTTGTGTCACTTGTCATATACAGTTCAGATTAAGATATGTAAAAATGTCACATAACAGTACCATCTTGTTTCCAATGGACAAGTTATGCTTAAAAATAATTTTTAAATTGTCAAATATTATAAAACATGAAACTATAATAGATAATATATATATAGCAAGTACTAAGTAGTGGTTTATTAGAACATGGATGCATTAGTAAAGATTATATTAAGCTGTGTGGCATTTCCTTCTTCCATGCTTCCTTGCCTTCCACATCTGACACCATTTCAATTATAACCTGAAGAATTTAATTTTTCAATAAAACTAAATTTTCATGATGTCTAGTTTCAGTGGTGCTAAAGTTTCTTAAGCAAACTGAACTCCTCCATCATTAGCATTTATTTGGTATATAGGATCTAGATGAACATATCTCTATCTCAGGACCTTCTGCTTGCTGTCCCATTGCTTCTGACTTGCGTCACATGTAGTGATCTGATGACAGGATAGCTACAGTCAGTGCCGGCCCCTTTGTGTAACCTTTACGTTTACCTGGCTGTCAATACATTATTCTTTCTTTAGTCTTAAGCAATTGCAGTTATGGCTTGGCTAGGTATAATTATTTTTTCCTTTACATTGTTCTTTATTTCTATAACAAATTACTGCTTAAAAACAACTTTTAGCTGTTCTATGTTTCCACTATTTGTCTTACTCTTCTTGTTCCATGCCACCCCTTCAAGCATTAGCACATACCTTGGACTTACATCCCTCAGTTCTGAAAGTCTCAGTTTTGCCCCCAGTTCTGTAATATAGTTCATATGCAGTCTAAAATATGTCCATCAGCATCAAAGTTACAGACCACTGGGGCTGTTTGTGAAGATGACTAGCACATAGCCACTTGAGTTACTGATGTGGAAAACACATTGTGCCACTGGATTTCAGAAGTCTAGGGTAAGGAGAGCAGAGGAAAAACTTTGGTTTCAGCCACAGTAGTTTTGTAAGATGCTATAACCTTGGTAAGAAATTAGCAAATCCCCTTTCATGCATAGCTGAAATTTTGGGGAGAAGTGGTGTGTGTTTAATTTTTGATAGTGTGAATGATATTTTGATTATACACAAAAATCAAAGAAAAGAGTAGGGGGTGCTCATTAAGGGACTTTTTAATAATTAAACAATTAAACACAATGTGTGGTAGCTGTGAAGGAGGTCACAATGCTCAATTTTCCAGGGGAAAATATCCATTAGATTTATCTATCTTTGAAAGCCTAATAAGAAATAAAATAAATATGATACAACTCTTTCCTGTACATTAATGCTGTTTCACTAGCACAGGTTACTTTTGAAAGAAAGAGAGAGAGAAAGAGAGAGACAGAGACAGAGAGAGAGAGAGAGAGAGAAAGAAAGAAAGAAAGAAAGAAAGAAAGAAAGAAAAAAGAGAGAGAGAAAGAAAGAAAGAAAGAAAGAAAGAAAGAAAGAAAGAAAGAAAAGAAAGAAAGAAAGAAAAAGGAACAAGCTGTGGGGAATGGGGAGCGAAACAGACATTTCATCTATGTCAGACACACACACACACACACACACACACACACACACACACACAAGTTGGTTTTCTTTTTGTTTTTTACTCTTTGGTGGGTCCATCACACAGCTCACAAATAATTACACAGAGACTCATTCTTACTTATGAATGCCTGGCCTCCTCTTGACTTGTTTGCTGTGGATATCGCTCTGTATAAATAAAGTTCTGATTGGCCAGTGGCCAGGCAGGAAGTATAGGCAGGACAAAAGAGAAGAGAATTCTGGGAAGTAGAAGGCTGGAGAGAGACACCGCCAGCCGCCGCCATGAAAAGCAACATGTAAAGACACTGGTAAGCCACAAGCCATGTGGCAAAGTATAGACTAACAGAAATGGGTTAATTTAAGATAGAAGAAGCAGATAATAAGAAGCCTGCCACGGCCATACAGTTTCTAAACAATGTAAGTTTCTGTGTGCTTTCTTGGTTGGGTCTGAGCGACTGTGGGACTGGCGGGTAGAGAGATTTGTCCTGACTGTGGGCCAGGCAGGAAAACTCCAACTACACTTGTTTCTAGCCTGCTTTTCCAACTTAACTTAAATCAACTCATTTCTCTTCTTCCATGTTTTGTCTCTGGGCTTTTTACTTTTCTTTATTCTCTATGTCTCCCTTCCCTTCTTACTCCATGACTAGTTGGCTGTCCCCTGGCATCCTCCTCTCCTCCTTTTCTCACTCCTCCCTCTTCTCTTTTTTTCTGAGCCTAGATTTCTCCTCTTATTTATTCTCTATGTACTCTGGCTTAAGCTAGTATTCCATAACAATATATCTGTTATGTCCGTCTATAAACTCCACACTCCCTTTTCTTTTCTAAATTAGGAACCAGTTCCTGCTAGAAAAATGTATATCGGTATAGCAGTGTTAACAAATGCCTTTAATCCCAGTACTCAGGAGGCAGAGGCAGGTGCAATGCTATGAATTCAAGCCCAGCCTAGTCTACAGAGCAAGTTCCAGGATAGCTAAAGCTACACTGAAAAACCCTGTCTTGAAAAACTAAAAAAAATGTAGATCTCCCATATATTTTAATTTTTAAAATAAATATTAGGTATACATTACAAAATCAGATTCTGTAAATAAAAGAAATGTTACGGAAACAGAAAATATCAAAGAGTATAGTTATGTTTCATGAACATTAGCATAGAATGTATATGCATGAGCAGACATATGTATGTGAAATTGATAACAGATATTGTGCTATGGGTGTTGTGATCCACAATAGCAGTCAATGAGGAAGGAAGAAGGTGTGTGACTTAGATGAAGGAAAAAAAAAAACTCTTTGAAGTCATGTTTCCTATAGAGTATACAAATAGGTATTAAAAACAACAACAATAAAAGGTTAAGTATTGTTCCGATACCAGTGTAAAGCAATGATTCAAGTAAGTCCTAATAAATGTCATCTTAAAGAATGACTAAAATGCTGTTGTAGAGTAGTGTCCCTGAACTGTGGCAAAGCAGTAGCCCTAGCTGACTACAACACTAATGTCTGCTTGAATAATGGAGATCTGGCTGTTGGCAGCTGAGCCAAGTGATTAGTGTTGTCATGAATTGTTGCCCAGGTACCAGAAGATGCAGAATCAACAGCACAGATTCTGGGAGTTGCAAGCAACTCTCCTTTATTAAACAAAGGACTGAAGTTTATATATGTGGATTTTTGAGGGGCTCTGCTCCTAGCTATTGTGGCATCTTTTTGTTGGTTCCAGATTGCATGTCATCATTTTTTTAGTTTGGAGCTTGTGGGTCAGGTTTCCTCTGGCCAGAGTACTCTCTGCTCATGTCACAGCTCTTTGTTTGTTTAAGACATGGCCCAGTGCTTTTGGCCTTACCCACCTCATAGCACCCTTTTTAATTTTATTTTGTGGCTGTTAGTGGGAATTAGGGTTTTTTGCTCTAATCTTGTTGCCCCCACCTCAGAGGTCCCCCAACAGGGTGACTGTGCCTGTCTTAGGTTGGCCTGTCTGACAGGCTCTTACCCATCTCTGGCTACCAATCCTCAGAGGGTGGTTCCCCTGGAAAGCACCAAGGGTGTGGGAACATTCGACAGAGGTACCAGATAGAAGCATCACAAAATTCTGTGAACCAGACTCTTATTACTTCCTTAGGGGGGCAATGATCAGGACATTCTAGAGCCATTAGTAGTTGCAGGGTCATTTTGTTGACTTAGCACTGCCAGGAAACATGTTGTAGGAAACACTTCAACAATAGAATTGTTAAGAGTATCATTCCCCCTATTATTTCCTATGGTATAATTTTTGAAGGGTCAAGGATTAATAGTATGTAATCTCATATTTGGGCAAAGAATGTTGTAGATACCTCAACTGATTTCACATGCATGGAGTTTCACATGTGTGGCTTAAGATTTCATCAGAGAGTTGTATCATAAGGTTTAAGAACTCTTTGTTCCATGGTCCCAATATGATTTAACTTAACTGACTCCTGGCTTGTGTTATATTCTAGACCAGGTAAGGGGTTAAACAAAAGGAGGAAAATCGGGGACCAGTTTCCTCTTATCAGCCATTTTAATATCTGGATTTCTTCATCCAATAAATCTAGCTGTTGCTGTAAATTGAGTATAGCTGTCTGGAAATGGGAATTAATCAGCTGTGAGTGTTTAATGCTCAGGCTGGATCTTCTATGGCCATTTTAAGTGTAGAGGCTGTGGTTCCCATTTGAACCAGGGATGCTATGGCTGCTGCCCCACCTGCCACAGCAAGCAGAATAGTGACCATTATGGCTACTATTATTCCAAAGTCTCTTTTTATTCTGGTTTGTTTCATCAATTGTACTCTATGATAGTTTGTCACATTATTTAGTAGTATTCAAATGAAAGCAGGAATATGTACCAATACTTCAATAAGGGCCTCATTTGCATTCCAGCAGGCACTGAGACAGCATATTGTCTTTGTGCAATTCAGCTCAGGCTGTGAAGAATTGGTTAATATAAAGAAAACTGGAGTCTTTACACATATGAGGATGTTAAATCTACTGCAGGAAGGCTCAATATGGCCCAATGACAATTGTCTTTCAACTAATTTTCTCAACTCTGATAGTTTGGGTTTTATAATAGGCCACAGATCCACTCACACAGACTTCTGTTATATCCAATTTAATAGTATGGGCCTTGGAATATTTATATCTGTGTAGGGGGCAGTAACCTTTAGAATTGGGGGTAAAGGTTAGAATTTCTACCAGATTGACCTGTTATATCTTGTGTTACTATATCATCATAAAAGGTTTTATCACTTATGGTAAGCATAGCCCCCGTTTCCTCTAATAGATTATGGACCCAAAGTATATGGGGTGTATCAGCTATAATAGGGTAGAATTGCCCCTGGTTGCCATCAAGATCCTTCCAGTGAACTGGGTGAAGGGTTGTTTTAGAAGGCTTATCCCCTCCTACCCTGGTAATGTTTGGGTTGTCTTTAAGTTTCCAATGTGGGGAGGCTTAGGCATTATTAAGAGATGTTACAATGGCTTCTGCCCCAGAGTCTACCAGACTCTTGGTGGGTCTGTCATCCAGGTATATGGTCATCATAGAATAATGGGGGAATATTGGAAGGGTCAAGAACAGTCTGGGTTTGGAGGGACTCCTTTTTACTTGTGAGGCTGAGAGGTGCCCTTCCTCAAATTTAAAGGTATTTAGAGAGACCTCCTGCAATCACATGCCCAATAAAAACCATTTTAGCATTTGGGGCATTTAGCCTTGGGTCTAGCTTTAGGACAGTCTCTACAAAGGTGACCTGACTGACCATAGCTACAACAAGAATGGTCAGGTGGTAAGTAGAGGACTGCCCACAATCACTGTCTTTGGAAGCTAATAATGCATTGTGAGAAACTGTAAGAGCAGCTATGGGTCCTGTGTGGGGGTTGAGAATTCCAGTAGCAATCACCCACTTATGGATGTCCTCATTGCACACTGCCACAATTGTATTGCAAGTAGAAGCATTAAGCCCTTCCCATCTTAGTTGCTTAATGAGCATCTCCCTGGTCTGGCCAGGATACACCTGTTTCTCCACTGCCTCATTGACTTGGGCTAAGAAGTCAGTAAACAATTCCCCAGGTTACTGTATCAGATTACAAAAGTATGCAGTCAGATCCTGAGGAGTGCAGAACTTCAAGGCTTTAAACACAAGTTTAGAGACCTGCTGAAAACAGGCATGCAGGACGATTGGGGCTTGGGTCACAGGATTAACATACTGGCTCCTGCCAGTCAATGTGTCTAGAGAAAAAGCAATATTATATTGAATATTTAAGCATGCCTATGCTTCAGCTTGTTCTTCATAGGCCACTCGCCAATTTAGAAAACCCTCGGGGGGGGGGGGTCAATACTGCTTTCATTAAATGTGATCAATCATAATAGGTTTGTAAATGCATTGCCTATTGTTGCAGCACTTGTTGAAAATATGGTGAGTCAGGACCTGATTCATTAGCAGCTTTACAAATCAAAGACAGATAGGTAAGAAGGGTGGGCACCCAGGGTTGGTTGGCCACATTAGGTCCTACATTGACTGGGAAGACAAAAGTATTAGTAGTGTGCTGTTTAATTGTTGGGGCTAGCTAAAGGGCTCAGGTACCAGGGCAGGACAGGCTTTAATACTGAGGGTGGTTTTGATTTAAGGGAATCACAGTGAGGCTCTTCAGGGCATAAGGAGGAGGGGAGTTCTGACCAAGGATAGAAAGTTCCCTCTGTAGGAGGTGATGTGGGAGGAGATTGTATAGGTTTCTTTGGTGGGTTGCCCTCAGTTTCCTAATCTAGCTCTATTTATGGCGGTGGGAAATTAATCAAGAGGGAATTCATTTTTTTGTGTCTTACTGTGGTCATTAAAAGCTTTAAGAACATCATCTGTGGTACCTGATTTTATACAGGCTATACTGCCCAGTAATATGGGAAGAAATGAGGAGTGAGGGCCTTTCCATTCTTGAACCTCCCTTTTTCTGGTCAAAACCAGAATACACATCCTTAAAGAAGGGTCCCAGATATTGTCGGGGGATATCCAGGGTGCTATGGCAGAGGCTTCAACTCAACAATTAAGCAGGTGTGAGCACTTGATGCGAATATCTCTGGTCTGTAAAAGAGTTTTAAGTGCCAATATCTGAGGTTTATTTACAGAAGCAGGAAAGTTACCCAGTGTTTGTTAAAGAGAGGGTAAAAATGCACTGTCCTGGGAGTTCGGTGCTTTCAGTGGCTGTCAGCCACCCTCCCCTGATCACAGCCACAGCCACAAAATGAAGGGAGAGCATGTAGGTCTCAGGCAGACCTACCTCCTGTCCGGCACTGCCTAGACCAAGTGGGAGGGAGCCCATAGGTCTCAGGTGGACCAGCCTCCTCTCTGGTGCCACCAGCTTAGTGTGTGTGTGGGGGAGGGGGGCTTGGGGTGCAGTGTGCCTCCACTGCCACCTGGGAAGTGGGCTCATCTTGAGATGGGGGAGGGAGTGGGATAGTACACATCCACTGCTGCCTGGGGTTCTCCTAGCTGGGAAGCAAGTTGTACTCAGGAATCTGCACTTGGGCATGTGGGCACTAGCCAGTAAGTTGCAGCCAGGCTATAATGCATCATGCAGATACCCTGGGTGGCAGCGGCAGCCAACAGAAGACACCGCTGGGCAGGCCTGCAGGCAGCTGGCAGTGACAGCAACAGTGGTTCCCTGTGCTCAGAGTCATCTAGGACCTGGACAGAATGGCACAGGAAGACAGGCAGGGAAGGTGGAAGATGACAGACAGTTGAACAATGGAACTAAAAACAACTGGTATATTGCGAGAGGAACGGCGCCACTCCTTCCAGGAGAAAGTGGGGAATTCCTACAGGGGACAGTGAGGAGCCTGACTATGTGTTTCAGAGACTGGGCACTTTGCTTTGGCATTTAACTGGTGGTCATGTAACCCAATTGAAGAATAGAGTAATAGACTAATGACCTTCAACCACACACCACAGGGGCTCTCAGGGTCCTTCCAGTGGACAGAGATCCCTTCACTCTCTCCTGGAGAGTAGCCCCAGGCAAGAAACTTCAGTTGGTTCAGAGTCACAGAAGGTCTCTTGTGAGTTCTTGGGCTGGAAATGAGAGGAAAGACTGGTTTTGGGACCGAGTATAAGTGCTTTGTAGGAGGCTTCCACAGTTTTTTTAGGCTGTGGCTGCTTGCCCATATGGTGTCTCCAACAAGAAAAGACCATTTGGAGGGTTAGTTTTTTATTCTGTTTCCTGGGTGGCCCACCCTTATGTGGAAATGTTGGAATCAATAAAAAGTAAACAGTATGTGCCCTAAAGATGAACAAGGGGAAAGTAATGAAAGGAGAGAGAAAGAGAGAGAGAGAGAGAGAGAGAGAGAGAGAGACAGAGACAGAGACAGAGACAAAGACAGACAGAGACAGACACAGACACAGAGAGAGAGAGACAGAGAGAGAGACAGAGAGAGATCCCAATACTCACTAGTTGGGGGAGAAGAACAGAGACCATGAAACGGGTCAACTCACCAAAGTCAGCCAGAGGGGCAAGTCAAATCACCAAAATGAGATCTCAGTCTAGGCAGCAAGCCAGCCAGCAATAAAGAAAGTGGGAGCCAGAATTGTTGCTGTTCTGGCTCTACTGGCCCAGGTCCCCTTGGGGTCAGGGGTTGAGAAGATGCAAAATCAACAGCACAGATTCTGGGAGTTGCAAGCAAGCTCTCCTTTATTAAACAAAGGGCTGAAGTTTATATATATGGATTTTTGGCAGGCTCTGCTGCTAGCTACTGTGGTATTTCTTGGTTGGCTCCAGGCTTCATGTCACCATTTTTTGGTTTGGAGTTCATGGGTCAGGTTTCCTCTGGCTAGAGTGCTCTCTGCTCATGTCACAGCTCTTTATTTGCTTAAGATGTGGCCCAGTACTTTGGCCTTATCAGCCTCAATGTTTGAAGGTAGAAACTTCCAGTGACACATATGTAAATATGCATATCACTATAAAGAATTCTTGACAAAGGGTTTAATTCGCATGTAATGGCATCATTAGATATAACTTTCAGTTTACATGAAATGCAGGGGTAAAGGAAAAACATCCAAAGGAACCAATAAGAAAAAGTCAAAGTTTGGAACAACCCTGCTGGGCGGTGGTGGCACACACCTTTAATCCCAGCACTCGAGAGGCAGAGGCAGGTGGATCTTTGTGAGTTCCAGGCCAGCCTGGTCTACCAAGTGAGTTCCAGGAAAGGCGCAAAGGTACATAGAGAAACCCTGTCTTGAAAAAAAAAAAAAAAGTTTGCAACAACCCATGGGAATATTACACAAATATATATTATTTTCTTGAATTTTCCTGAGAACATATTATTCCTGTAGCCAATTATCTATTTTAGGTTCAAGTACACACACACACACACACACACACACACACACACACACACACACACACTCCAGATTAGACTCAAAAGCATATTTTCCTCAAGTGATATTAGCTAGCTTCTAATGAGTTTCTACAAGTGATGAGCTAGAGAAGGAGAACTGGAAGCAGAAAAGGGAACATTTTCTTTTGGTGAAGGAAAGTCTTTCTGCAGTAGAAACTATAAAAACTGAAGGACTCTAATCTCTACCTTTCTCATTTATTTATTTTTTATATTTGATCTAATTGTTCTATACTTCCTTAAAAGGTCCACTTTTGGTAAGCCTGGACTAGAGTTACAGGCAGTACTGAGCTGTTATGTGGATACTAGGTAGGTCTTCCTCAAGAACAGGAAGCACTCTTAACTGTTGAGCTATCTCTCCAGACCCAAAGATTTGCTTTATTTATGTGTATGTGTCTGAGTCTGAGTCTGTATGTATATATACCACATGTATGCTATTGTCTGCAGATATCAAAAGAGGGCATTGGATTCCTTGGAGCTAGAGTTGCAGGTAGTTGTGAGTTGCCCAGTGTCAGTGCTGGGAACCTTACCCAATTCTTCTGGAGGAGCAGGAAGTACTTTTAAATTCTCAGCCATGCCCAGTGATATTTTCATCCACATTTGTTTAAAATCCTGAATTACAGCCACATTATCCACATATGAAGTTAAGGAGAATACTTAGGATATATAGTGAAAGTTAGAGACTGACACTGACAATGAATGTAGAGTTCAAACAGGAAAAATCTCATGAGTGGGTGTTTATAAGGAATTACAGTGAGTACTGAAATTGGGTAAAGTCATCTCCCCAGGGTGGTCTGAGAAGGAGAAAGAGCAGAACAGCTAGTCATTTCTGTCATATTTTGTCAACTTAAGTCATTTATAACTGGAAGGGTGAACATATTCCTTACCCCATTATAATCTCAGGAATTCAGCTCACACGAAACACTTAAAGGGAAACGTCTATCAAACAACTATTGCCTAAGGTTTTAGGGAAATCCAGCCAAGTCATTTTCTGAATACGCTTGCTAAAGTCTGAAGGTCAGATTGCATCCAGTGTGATACAGCCACAAGACCACATTGCCACTCTCATTCTGACTTATCTACAGCCCTAGAATCATGTTCGTAATTGCTGATGATATATGGTGCTAATAACCTAAAGACTGATGTCATGCATGAATACTCTGGGGAGGAATATATAGTCTAATTTTTAGCTGTTATAAAATAAGAAAGCAGGTTTGAAAGCTATTTTTGTCTTATAAAGCTGTAAATTTTATATTATTATACCATGTGACTATTTCACACCATGACCAGTCATCCATATATAGTCAATGATTTACTACATACAAAATAGAAAGGAAACATGATTATTCATTATTTTTAAAGCCTAGATTTAGGTTTCCAGTGCAATTGCCTGCTGAGATATGAAAGAACAACGTGATAATTCTTGCAATGACTGAAGATGGCACTGGAACATGACTGTGATTCCTCTCACCTGTTTTGGTACATCTCTGACTAATATTGCTTCAAAAACGTTTACTGTGAAGTGATTAGTTTAGGTTTCAGTGATCAAAGTTAAGATATTTTGTAATGTGATCTATCTCAATAAATCAGTATGAAAATACTTTCTTCAGAAGCCACACATGTAAAGACTCACCAACATGACTGCTTAAATATGAGCTAAACAAGGACAGCAGCAGTGGGCATGCTGATGTGAACATGGGTAAGGTCATAATGCCTCAACTCTACACACAGAGCTAAAGACAATTAAGCAATAACAAGAGAAGGAGAAGTCACCTTCTCTAACAAAGAGCACACTGGTTGGCTATCCAGTAACAAATGGTCAGCCCTAAAAACACACATAAAAGTAGCACTATACAGACTAAGCAGTATTTATGCATTTAAGAATATGTATGTCTGTATGTATGATATATGTGTATATATATGTATGTATGTATTTGTCTTAGTCAGTGTTCTATTACTGTGAAACAACACCGTGATCTTGGCAACTCTTGTAAAGGAAAGCATTTAATTGGTGTTTGCTGATGGTATCACAGGTTTAGCCCATGGCAAGGAGCATCTCCATATGCAGGCAGACATAGTACTGGAGAAGTAGCTGAGAGTTCTACATCTAGATCTGCAGGCAGTAGGAAAAGAGGGAATCACTTGATCTGGCTTGAGCTTCAAAAACACCAAAGCCCACACCCAGTGATACAATTCCTCTAACAAGGCCACACATACTCCAACAAGGACACACGTCCTAATCACTCTCAAGTACTGTTACTCCCAGTTGACTAAGCATTCAAATATATGAGCCTGTGGGGGTCATTCTTATTTAAACTGCCACAGTACATGTGTAATAGATAATGGAAACCACCATATTATTTCCAAAGTGATTGTACAATTTTACATTCACCTCTTCCATGGGATTCTCTGAGCTCCAAGGGAAGGATTTTTATGGAGACCTCCAATTTCAACTCGCTCTCCAAATAATGTCTAACTGTGGATTTCTGCATCTGTTGCTTAAGGAAGCCTCACTGATGATGACTAGGTAAGATACTGATCTATGGGTACAGCAGAGTGGTATTAGGAGTCATTTTAATGATACTTTTTTTTTTGATCAGTAGTGTTTAATGTTATCATAGGTTTCTGGGTTATCTAGTCTCTTGGTATGGGTTCTTTTTCCTGGAGTGGGCTTTAAGTCAAATCAAATATTGGCTGGTTACTCCCACAAGTTCTATGCCACCATTTCTGTAGCATATTTTGTAGGCAGGACAGATTTTAGGTCAAAGATTTAGTGGCTGGGTTGCTTTCCACGTTTCTCTTTCTGTAGCCTGCAGTGTGCCTTTCCACACCACACCACACCACATCAAACACACTCAAATGTAGGGGTGAGGGCTCCATGTAAGTACCAGCTTGACTTCTTCATGTTTAGAGCTGTGTAGGTGTTGTCTTCAGCAGGCACCTATGTCAGTTTACAGAGAACAGCCTGGGTTGTTTGGCAATTTCCATGGGACACCCTTGGCCAACAACTCCATTAAATGAAACCTGGTCCAGGCACTGGCTATAAGAGATGACTAGTTGAGACTGAGTACACCCCATTACTAGGAGTCCTCTTTAGAATCACCTTTATGGTTTCTAGGAAGTTTCCACTGCCCTAGTTTTTGACACCATCCCTCAAATATCCCCCAAACCTCGCCATCTCTTTCCTTGCACACTTTCCTGCCACCTCATCTCCATAACAACCTGATCCATCCCCCTAATTGCTTTCCCTTACTGATTTTCCTCTGTCCATAAAATCTATTCTACTTCTCTATCCCAGGAAGGTCTCTATACCTGCTCCCCCAACTTCCTGACCATTCCTCCTTACCTAACTTCTCTGAGTCTATGGACTGTAGCTTAGTTATCATTTACTTCACAGCTAATATGGCCTTAGAAGTGAATACATATCATATCTATCTTTCTGGGTCTGGATCACCTCACTCACTGTGTTTTTTTTTCTATTTCTATCCATTTGCCTGCAAATTTCATGATGTAATATTATTTTAACAGCTGACTAATACTACATTGTGTAAATGTACCACATTTTCTTTATACATTCTTTTATTGAGGGACATCTAAGTTTTTTCTGGGTTTTGGCTATTGAGAATGAGGCTGCAATGGATATAATTGCTGTGGTAAGATAAATGGGCTCCAGTGGGACATGTTGCCCTGCCTGTCATGTATTGTGTTTTTACACTGATGTTTAGCCATTTGGGTTTGTGATGATTATAGTCTAGGTGCTGATTTTTGTATTTGTCTTTCTTGGCTTGGTGTTTTGTCCCTTGATTTCTGTTTCCTCTCTAGAGATTTTGAGAGTTTGAGGGCTGTATTTTGCCTGTTTTCCTGCCCTGTTAAGCTGGTATGTTCAAAAGGTATGCTTGCTGGTGTTGAGAAACTGGAATGAGTTTGGGAAGAAAGGTTGGAGAGAATGTCTTTGTGATCCTTTGATCCAGCTACAGATCTGGGGATGAGACTGGGCAGATTGTATCTCAGGAGCTGCAGGAGAGGTGTGGTCTTCAGCCTACTAAGTGACCAGAGGAGCAGCCTTTTGGGAAGCACGGGTTTGCTTGCTGGAGTTGGTGTCTGGGACAAAGCAATAAGTGTGGATAAAGAATTTGGGAGGAATGAGGTGTTAATCTATTTAGTCTTACCAGTAAAAAATCAGGAGTGAGATATTAGGGTAAACATCTGAAAGATCAGAGAAGCAGGGGAGCAGCCACACTTACTTTCCTACCTCTCCAGTTCCTCCATCCCCAAAGGCTGAGATCCTTTCTCTGCCATGCCTTACTACTTCCTGTCTCCTCTCTCTACAGTTCTCCAGACCTCTATAGTTAATTTTGGTCAGCTAGTGGCTGGCACCACTCTCTGGCTCCAAGTAAGCTTTATTTGTTAGAACACAATCAAAATATCACACAACATTTCCCTTTTTTTGTCTAAATAAAAATTGAAGGTTTTAGGCTGGGCACTGGTGGCACACATCTTTAATCCCAGCACTTGAAAGGCAGAGGCAGGCAGATCTCTGTGAGTTTGAGGCCAGCCGTGGCTACAGAGTGGGTTCCAGGAAAGGCTCAAAACAACACAGAGAAACCCTATCTTGAAAAGCAAACAAACAAACAAAATTGAAGGTTTTAACTAACATAGTAAAACTCTATATAATAACTATACAAATATATACAGATCAGAATTACATTAACAATGTTCAATACATTTGCATTTGATGAATTCAGAGAATATACTCCATCTTCTACCCTATCTTGGTGAGTCCAAATTGTTGCACCTAATTTTTTTATATCCTAACTTGGATTGCCAACCCCAAACAGTCCTTTTATGTCCTTCAACCTTATATACTTGTACCTCTTTTGTGAGCATCCTTTCTGAATTTAGTAACAAGGAAAATTATAAGCATAACTATATGGTCTCCAACTCCATCAGAGATCTGAGAAAGATATAATATTACCTGAGTAAACAGGAAGTGCAGAGCAAACAACTTCCAAAACTAAGAAATGACAGAAACAGCTGCCTGCCTAGACAGTCACCCAAGGTTCCTTTGTAATGTTGGGGCGTCCATCTTTGGCCAATAGGTCTAGAATATTTGACAGACTTCTGTGAAGCAGGATTTTTGAAGGACTGTTAAACCTTGTCTTGGCAAATTTTGGCAATCACTTTTTTATGCGTTCTGCTTGATTCATTTGGACACCATACTGTCAGCAGTTGATGCAAGGGCAGTTTCTTGCTCAGTGGCTAACTTTTGCCACAAAGAAAGTAAACTCCATGTGGAGTTTCTTCAGTGTCCATCATCTTCTCTGAAGCAGGTTGGTACTGCCTGGGGCAGACATGTCTCATTGTCATAAAGAAAAAAGAACTTTATGTTACTAAAAACATCTTAATGACATATTCTGTAGATCTCTGAAGTTTTTGAAGACCACCTGTCTATCTAAAATATATCTCCATTTGACCTTGAAAAACATATCTAACAGGACTACAATTTTGATGGTAATAAATGACTAACTACTATCTTGGATATCTTTATTATCTTAGATAGCTTGTAATAACTTTCAAGAACTAGAAATTTACATTACATTGTTAAATAAGCTGTATAGGTTCAATAGCTTAAACAAGAGTAGAAGCATGGGTACAGTAGGTTCTAACAAAAATAAACTCAAATTTGTATCAATATAAAAAAATTCATTCCAGTATAAAATATTTAAGACTAGTAGTTTTTTTGTATAAAAGTAAATTCAATAATCCTATTTCTATATCCTCCCTTTTTCTTTTTAGAGTGAGTTCCCCGAATCCAATATCCTTTTTTCAGCTTTTTTCCTATTACCAATAACAACTTGTAGCCAATCCCCCAAATGATGGCAAATATACATAACCCACTGAATGACCAAAAACCACCCACCCTACCTCTTGGGAATGTGGATGGTACATTCTTAAAATTATTTCCTGCTGTCTAGGGATAATGGCATCTTTAGGAGACCCTGGAAAAGATTGGGAAAACTGCCAAGTCCTGGGAGAGCTAGCTCTATCGTTTGTTGTCGAGTGTCTGTGTTTTGGGAAAGTGCTGGGATTATCTAAACACTGGCTAAAGTAGTCTGTGAGGCTGGATCATCTCAGATCGCCACCTGGAAATTTTCCTGAGAAGTTTGTACTCCAAATTGGATCTTTGGGTACTGTCAGTCAGCTTAGTGGTGTTATCATAATGCAGGTGGAATTGTTGTTGTGGGGCCCCATTATTTTTTTGGAGACTTCAAAGGTTGCTGTTAGGCATGATCATGGTTCACTACAGAAAACATAAACATTTTAAATGTCATGTGTTGCAGATCTCAAAGAGATTAAAGGACCATAATTTGTTATGTACATTCAGAATACATTAACTTAATTCATAGTTACCTGAGACTCAAACCCTAAATCATATGCAGAAAACTAGAAAGAGCCATTTTCTAGAATTAATTAGTACTCTATATGACAATTACTATCATGATAAAAAGTAATATATATGTATATATATTATAAATTTTCAGATAATATTTATACTTTAAGAAAAGTTTTAAAAGAGTCAAATTAAAATCAAAGAATTATGAGATTAGTGGCAATAGAATAGTCCCATAATTTTGGTTTCTTCTGCCCTATATCAGGTAGCTCTTCTGACATGAGACAGAGATTTTCAATTTTCCTTTAACAAGCATGCTTGGATTTAGAGGAGAGAAACACACTCTAACTCCAAAGATAGCTTTAGTTTTCAATTGAACTGGGACTACAAAAAGGCCATTTGCATTTTATGTCTGTAGAGACGAGAAGAAATAAGCATTTGGGAAGATGTATAAAATTTTATCCTGTTGGAAATGTGGTATACATAGAGGTCAATAGTCTTTATCTTGGGACTTTTTTTCTTGATGATTCATCTGTTTTCTTCAGGTCACTCATTTGTCCAATGGTTTTCAGATTCCTTACTTAAAATCTTTCATTCTTCTGAAAGACAAAAACAAAACCCTGCCCCAACCCTAACTTTGGGGAGTTTCCCTTTTGACAAGTTATATCTGATCAAATGAAAAGCATTTGTTAGTCTTATAAGTTAGTTTGTTGTTTGATGAACTATCACCTCTTCTTAGCAAGAGATCTCTCCTGCTTAAATCTAATGTTTATCAATTCTAGCAAATCAATATAAATCAATCTTTATTAATCATAGCTTTTCTTCTCCTGTACAATGTCATTTGATGTGTTTTTAACTTTAATCTTTGATCACTTATAGAAGTATGCCAAAATATTTGCTTTATGGTTTCTCCAGAAATTTTTGTTTTATCTTTTAATGCTGTTCTATCATCTAGAGCAGTATTTTTTTTTTTTTAAACAATAGGCATTAAGTCCTTTAATTGCTCTGGGGAAGAGTTTCCCCCATGGTGACAGGGAATGACTGAACCAAATTTGACATGAGGGTTACAAGATGTCCCCCAAGGCATTTCCCAATGACAAAGGGTTACTTTGTCTGCTCCTTATTGATCTGCATTCATTGGTCCAATGTCAATCTTTGCCATACCTTCTACATACTCCAGAAGCCAGGAGCCTTCTGTTTTGACTATTCCTAGAAAAAAAAAATTATTGTTTCTAGGAATGCCCTGCCTACAGTCCCTTTTTAGGTGACTTTGTTTACCACTATTAAAACATATGG
This sequence comes from Onychomys torridus, assembly GCF_903995425.1. Classification (NCBI taxonomy): domain Eukaryota; kingdom Metazoa; phylum Chordata; class Mammalia; order Rodentia; family Cricetidae; genus Onychomys; species Onychomys torridus. The sequence continues at coordinate 138,187,539 of NC_050443.1, forward strand.
CATTTTGATTTTTCTTCAAGCCTCTGGAAATCACTTCTCTTTTCCAAACATCATCATGTTTGTGAGATTTGGAATTGACCGTATCTCAGTAGTATTTCTCTATGAGTGCTGATCTTGCCCTTAAAAGCCTAATTACCCATTTGTATTTGAATTAGCATTTTCAAAAGCCAAAGATTCAGTTAGTATTTTTCTAGCTTCTGGGTTTTGTATCAGTGTATTTATAACTGATGTCAATCTTTGTTAAAAAAAAAAAAAATCAGTGAAGTTTTCTTTTGGGCCTTGAATAATTTGAGTAAATGGTTCAGTGTTCTTTCTTGATTCTTGAATCTTGTCCCAAGCATTCATAGCTACTTTATGGCACAGGGACAAGGTGTGATCATCAAATGTAACCTGTCTTTCCACATTAGCATAAGGGCCCTCACCAAGGATTTGATTGTAGGAAACCTCATAACCTCTAACCCTATCTTGCTGTTAGATTGCCCTAGCTTCATCTCTCCACCAGATAGTCCACTGTAGCTGAGAACTATATTCCAATACTCTTACAACTACATCTTTCCAGTCTTATGGAATAATTCTGTCCTGAGTGGACCATGAATTAAACATTTGCTTCACAAAGGTGAATACTTGCCATCTAAAACTATTGCTTCCTTAAATCTCTGCAAATTTAAAATTTCTATAGGTTCCCAGTTAACTTCTGAATAGCCTTTGGGATGCCTACCATTTGATTGTCATTCTTGAATGGTATCTAGATAAATTAAGGTTGGTTTTCTAGTAACCTTGAGCCACTTCCCTTCAGTTTTATAATGCCCTGATGTAGTAATGTCTTCTCTAAACTCCTCTCGGTGTGAATATTTTTCTCAGTTCCATTAGTCTGTCTTTCTGAATATTTTATCTTATCAGTCAATTTTTCATATTTGGCACTGATATTAAACAACTTATTTAAGGATAAAATAAGAATTACTAAATTGATAATTGATATCATGTCAGTCCTGACTAAGTTGATTATCCGTTCACTTAATTTTTCCATTTTCAAACCATCTATTTTAGAACTATGCAGACACCTAATTCCCTAAATTATAATTTTTCCCATTTTTAACATGGGGAAAAAACTCTTCAATCTCTTCTCCCCTCCTTTTAAAACATTCTTCCCTTTAAGATGTCCCAGTTGTTGGATGAGAGTTCCAAGATGACTGTTAGGGTGTTTGGCCATCTGATCAACAGACTAGGACAGATCAGGCCCTCCCTTGACCATTGCCAGCAGTCTACAGAGGATATATCATTGTGGATTTCTGAGGACCTCTCGAGCACTCTGCCTATTCCTGTTCTCATGTGGTCTTCATTTATCATGGTCTGTTATTCCTTGTTTTCCCTTTCTGTTCTTGATCCAGCTGGGATCTCCTGCTCCCCTAAGCTTTCTTTCCCTTAAATCTTGCCCTTCATTACTCCCCCTGTCATCCAGGTTGTTCATGTAGATCTCATCCATTTCTCTGATGGAAGTCGATTCAGAGATCCTCAGCCAGGCCCCAGGTGGAGCTTCAGGAGTCCAATTGTCGAGAAAGAGGAGGGACTGTAAGAGTGTGAATTATTGAGCCCAAGATTGGAAAAAGCACAGGGACAAATAGCCAAATGAATGGAAGCACATGAATTATGAACCAAAGGCTGTGGAGCCCCCAGCTGGATCAGGCCCTCTGGATAAGTAAGACAATTGAATAGCTTGATCTGCTTGGGAGGCACCCAGTCTGTGGGACCAGGACCTGTCCTTAGTGCATGAGCTGGCTGTTTGGAACCTTGGGCTTACACAGGGACACTTTGCTCAGTCTGGAAAGAGGTGACAGGACCTGCCTGTACTGAATCCACCAGGTTTAAATGAGTCCCCAGGGGTGCCTTGATCCTAGAGGACATGGGAATGAAGGGGAGGGGCTGGGGGGAAGGTGGGAGTGGGGGTGGGAGGGGGGAGGACAGGGGAACCCATGGCTGATGTATAAAATTTAAAACACATAATAATAAAGAAAAAAAAAAGAAGTCCCAGTTGTCTCCCCAAATCTACTGACAATAATGGTGAAGTGAGAGGCTAGCTTTTTATTGCATAGCACATCTGGGTGGAGAAGGCAAGTGGTACACAGCCTGGCTGAGGACAGCTACCTGATGGCATGTGAGCAGCCTGAGGAGGGGTTCCAGAGGAAGCCCACAACCCATGGTAAAAGGAGCCAAAGAGCCAGCCATCTGAAAGGTGAACACAGGGAATGTGTGAAAGTAGCATGTGTGATGAGGAGGCAGGAAGTGAAAGCACAGAGCTGCCTGAAGGTGTAGCTGGCCAGTGGTCATGGGATAACACTGGTGGTGTTTGGAGCCCAAGCACCTCTGGAGTATGGGGCTTGTGGAGATTGCTATAGAGAAGCTGCAATAGGAAAATCCAAGACTTGCTCAGAGGGCTTGGGGAAGAAAAGTAAAAGCCAGCCAGAGGTGACTCTGGCAGGTGCAGTTACCACATGCAGCTTGGGTTGGGTGCCAGCAGCTGCAAAGCCATGGACAAGCAACTATCTGATGAGTTCAGGTCCCAAAATTTGGATGCCAGATGAAGTCTTAATCTAATTAATCTCAATCAATAAAAAATCAAGAGTTAAATATTGGGGTAAGAACCTGGAAGATCAGAGAACTGGGAGCAGCTACCTACCTCTCCAGTTGCTCCATGCAAAAAGGCTGAGATCCTCTCTCTGTTCCACTTTACTACTTCCTGTCTCCTCTCTCTACAGTCCTCCAAACCTCAATGCTAATTTTGGTCAGCTAGTGGCTGGCCCTGTCCTCTGACTTCAAGCAAGCTTTATTTGTCAGAACACAATCAATATATTACAGAGCAGAGGGCTGGAATGTGGGATCCACAGGAGATATGGATGGGGGAAGGAAGGCTGAAGCTGGTGTTCTGATGCAATGCTAGGGAGGTTAGGTCTGGGGTAACAAAGAGTGGAAGGTCTGTGGGCAGTCTACTTGGTTTTTTTTGTTTTGTTTGCTTGTTTATTTTTGACAGGCATGGCTTACAGTTTAGCAGGGAGTGCCTGCTGGAGTTCAGGGCTAGGATATAGTGACAAGTGGCGTCCTGATCCATTTTTTTAACCTGACATAATTTTTCACACTAATAGTATAATTTGTATTCGTTTCACTATATCAGCATATCATTTCATAGTCATTATTTAATTTTTCCACATATGTATTCATTCTTTTTCAAGAAATACTGTATTGGGTACTATAATATGTTATTTTGTGGTCTAAGAATGGACATTTTATTTATATGAATAACTAATTCATGAAACTGTGGAAATTTCCATGATGGCTGAGACAATAGGAGCTAGTCTGGTTTGAGAAAGAGACCAGGTGTCACAGCTGTCTGAAGCCAACCCTTTGATTCCAGTTCCACAGCACCCAAAATTTATAGAAATAGTTGAGGATGAAGTGGGGACTGGATTAGGGTGGAAGAGATAACACGATATTCAGCAAAGGAAAGGACCACTAATAAGTAGATTAAGCTCAGCATCTCCAGCTAGAGACAAAGACTTTAGTTTAAAAAATCAGTTCTGGAAAATTGGTGGGGATAGTCAATATAGTCTGCAATTCTTGTTAAGAATTATCTGTCAGGAAAAAACAATTTATATATAGATGATAATATGGGCAATTTTGTGCACTTTTCAAATCACCAATGGAAAAGAAATAGCTCACTTAAAAACTAGGTGGAATTAACTAATAGTATAATTAAAGTTTATATTTATATTATCTAACATATTGTCAAATAAATTACCACTATCTTTACTAGTGCATGCATGTGTAGCCATTTCAGCTATACTTGGTTAGGATAGATAGATGGTTCAGTAGTTAAAGTGATTGTTGCACAAGTATGTGGAATGAAGGTTAGGTCCTTAGCACATAGATGCCATCTGGGTTGATGGCTAGCTTGTAATTCCAGAATTCAGGAAGCAGAGTCAAAGCATTCTCCAGAGCAAGCTGGTTAGCTAAACTAGCCAAATCAGCAAATTCTGGGTTCAATGAGAGACCCTACCTCAATGTATAAGGTGGAGAACTATCAAAGAAGACACCCAATATAACATTCTAGCCTCCATATACACAGATGAATACACACATATGCACAGGTGTGTTGCAGGAATCTTAACAGGTCTTATTAATAAAATCAAACCTGAGGCCAGTTATTGGGGTGAAAGCTGGAAGAGCAGAGAAGCAGAACAAGCCACAGTTTCCTCACCTTGCCAGTTCCTCAGCTGGCCTTGTTTCCTCAGACTGCAAGCTTCTGAGTCCTCATCCAGAATGAATCTCAGCTGAACTGTGTTGCTTCAAAGCCTAAATGCTTAACCAGCCAAATGCTGCTAGTTTCTGGTCTTCACGCCTTATATAATCTTTCTACTTTCTACCATCATTCCCTGCGATTAAAGGCTGGATTTCTGGAATTAAAGGTGTGTGTCACTGGCCTGGCTGTTTCTAATGTGGCCTTGAACTCAGAGATCCAGAGATATTTCTGTCTCTGAAATGCTATGATTAAAGGCGTGTGCTATCACTGCCTATCCTCATGTTTAATATTGTGGCCGTCCTGTTCTCTGACCCCAGATAAGTTTATTTTGGGGTATACAATACCACCACACAGGTGCACATTGCGCATGCGTGCCCCCCCCAACAAATGCATATAGATAAACAAGCATAGGACAAATGTGTGTATGTGCCAAAAATACTATTAATTTAAATGTTCAGAATTGTTTTATTTAGGTGTGTTTGCTTAGATGAGGCATACTCTCAATCATAAAAGCTTAATTACTAATATGAATCTAGAAAATTACTCAGTGGATCATGAGGAGTGAAGAGTGCCAGGGAAGCTATAAATAGAAGGGAAAATCTTCAATGCACTTGAATACCATGAATGTCACCAAAATGGATTTACTCACTAGTGTCCATCATCAACATGTTAGTTATATCTACATATTTATTCTTTTCTGTTCACTTACTAGGAAGGAAACCACTAGTATTTACCTGGTGCTACATCTTAAGTCATCAAAACCCACTAAAAAAGAAATGCTTATTGTTTCAGGTGCTCATATTGGGCAGGTATAAAGGAGCACAGTCATTGGCTTTATTATTTTCATGGCACAGATTTACACAGGCAGTGTTAAGAAACTGGAATGAAGTTAAAGGTTACATTGAGCCTTTACATTTTATATTGAGTACATTTTATAATTGGTTATTTGTTAATAAAAGCTTGTTCTAAACTTATGAATATTCATTAAGTACTGTATATTAGTTACTTTCCCCATTTCTGTGATTGATATACGAGACAGAAATCATGTAAGGGTGTATTTTGACTCATTTCAGTAAGTTGTCATGGGGAAGGCATGACAGTAGGGATCTAATGCATTTGGGAACTTTATGAGGGCAGTCAGAAAGAAAGGAATAAATGAAAGCACTCAGCTGTCTCTGCCTCTGTCCCCCCTCCTCTCTTTCAAATCAGTTCAGATCTCGGGTACATGAAATGGTGCCAACCATAGTTAAGTTGGTTTTCCTATTTCAATGTCTCTACTCTAGATAATTCCTTATAGTCACACAAGAAGATTATCTCCTAGGTATCTACAAGTTGACAACATCAATAATCACATCTGCACACATGAGATTTGTATATTAAAAGGATTAGATGAGGGCAATGGTCAAAAAAATGAAAAGTTGTGATGGAAAAAATCTGAAGTTTAGATGGAAAATCTAAAGTCAAATGTAAAGGGAAAAACGAATGGCCCAAATTTACATATTAAGAATTAGGACCATGCTAAGGGTTGGAGATAAAGTAGATGGACATGACCCCAAACATAAAAGCAAACAAGCAAGAATTCTGTAAAAATAGAACATTGTGGAAAGGACTATAGTCAAAGACTCAGCTTTTACATCAAGGAGGTTAAGCACTATTGAAACTTAAGCACTGAGTAGCATCTTCTTGTATTATTATCACTTGTCGATGAAGCAGCTTAGTGATCTACTGATGCTGTACTTGTGTGAAACACTTTTTCACAGGGATTGAAAACTGATCATCACTGTCCAAAAGAAAGCCTGTGTCCTGGAAGAGCAGAGAGTATGTAAGGTAAGTTTACTACCTCCTCAGAAATATTAGACAAGCTACTCATGATCCTTAGAATTATCTCTTGCTGAAGATTTCTTATAGCACTGTTTAAAGCTGAGCAGTGAAGGTAGTGAACCCTGTCCTGATAGTTTATGTCTTCAGGTGAAAGTGGAGAGGGAAATGTCCAAGAATTTCTCTGTGGTCTCTTATTCACCTTCAATTCCAATGGAATAAAAATGACTTAATTCTTACTGAATCTCAGACATATTCTATTACTGCTTCTATGATATATCCATTTGCTCTACTAAAATTAGAATATTATGTAATCTATAATGTTGAAGGATAAACATTAGAAGTTAGACATAAATGGGCAGAGAGAATATTGGGGTATCTTCATATGTCCACTAATAATCTTTCTTCCAGTGCAAAAATAATCCAGCAGGATGGATGTTTTTCTTTGCTGTGGCTGAGATTGGCATTTGGCATGATTATTAGCATTTGCTCTTACCAAATTATAGTACCTGGTCTGCTGAAAGGTAAATTCATGAAGAGAGATGAAAGATTCATCTTGACCTTTAAAGGTCTTTAGTAGATCTCTCTCTCTCTCTCTCTCTCTCTCTCTCTCTCTCTCTTTCTCTCTCCCAATTAAATCATATCTCCTACCACCACCCTGCCCCCCTGAATAGGAATCTGCTCAACACTTATACATGTCCTCTCAAGATTCATGGTACTAAATAAACAAAGCATGGGAATGGGTAGTGATGCAATCAGCTAACAATAGAAAAACAGGGTGCAAATTGATTCGTTTCCATGGACAAGTAACGTCACCAATTTTTCATAGATAATAAAGCAGTAAAAGGAGAAAAGACACACAGTTGTCTACTGTTCAATATCAAGGTTTACATTAACTTGTATATTAGGATATTGACCTTAAACCATTGATTAATTAATAATATTGTATTTATGAAAGTTACAGTTGCATCCCTTTGCTACCCTGCTTGTGCGGCACTCCAGAATGTCGATTCCATTTATTTCCTAATTTTGCCCTCAGTTGACAGGGAATTCACTTGTCTCAAGTATAGCTTTTATTCTGTCAATGTTTAACTTTGTTGACCCAGTGTAATAATATTATATTCTTGTAAAATTATTCAAAGATGCCATGACAAATATTCCCAATATAATGTTTATTATGCCAATAAACTGATCTATAGGTCTTTTCATTCTCATATTTCTTTCTAGATTTAAGTTGCTCTACTTTCCATTTTGTTGTTGTGATAAAGCGCTCTGATAAGAAACAATTTAGGATTTATTGGATATTGTCCATTGCTGAGAGAAGTCAAGGTAGGAACTTGAAAGATGAAACCATAGAGGGACACTACTTGGTGACTTGCTTGCAGACAAGCATAGCTGGCTTTCTAATACAACCCAGACACACATACCCAGGAAATGGTGCCGCTAATCAGGGTATCTGCCTACATGTATTAAAACTCAAGCCAATCCCCATACATGTCCAGAGGCCAATCTGATTCAGATAATCCCTCAGTTGAGATTGCCTTCTTAGACAATGCTAGGCTGTATTAAGTTGTCAGTTAAAACTTTAATTTCAAGCATATTGAAGTCTTTGTATATATTTTATACATATAAAAATTAATTGTTTAATTTCAAGGTAAGATTTTCCTATATGAGCAGCAACTTTGACTAGAAATAAATACTTTAATTAAAATAAAAAGAATTGGACATATTCTATCATTTTGGTTTTATCCAAATGAATTGCATATAAATAGAGGAACACTCATAAACTATGCATCTGTTTGATATTAGTAATTGACATAAACTTTAACATTTTGAAAAATAATCTCAAATTTCTCTTGCTCAGTGATGTTTATCATCACTGCTCTAGACTAATAGCTAGGAAGACAAATCCTCTGCACCATCAGCTCTTCACAATCTCCAGTTTCTGAAACACTTTCCACTATAGAAATCATCCTTTTTGTCATTCTGGAAGGAGTTTCATAGAAGTGAAAAAAATTCTCTGTAACATGGACTTAGACAACACTGAAATAGAAAAAAAAAACAAAAAAAACTAATGTTCTCCTCAAAGAAGTATAGGTCGTGTCTGCATACCAGCTGGTAGTGAGACAAATGCCTCTCCTCTGAGTTCAGTATGCATAATGCTATCAGAGTTCTTATTACAGTCATGAAATCTTTACCTACTTGCATACCAGATATATAACAACATCATTTGCAATAGTTATCTTACATTGTTGAAATTATTTTGGTATTTAGCAAATACCAGCTATCTGATAAACAAGTCGATAACTGGGTTTGTTGGTCTCTTTCAGTTTACTTATTTTGATATTGGGTCTCAAAATGCAGCTAAGGCTGCCTTGAACTCAGATTCTTTACCTCATAGCCCCTGAAGTGTGTAATATAGGCATAAGTCACTATGTTCAACTTTTCTCTGCTGCTTTTTAACTATTAAACTTAATGACTCCTGACTCAGCTAAGAAATATTCTTCTCTATGGAATGAATCTTTAAGAACTATGTAAGGTCTCTTTTTTGTGTGTCATCTATAGTATAGTACTAATATTATCCTTAAAAACAGTTTATTTTGATTATATATACCTGTACTGCTAGCAGACATATTTTGCTACATATGATATTATGTAGCTATGTGCAGATGAAGAGAAATAATGCTTTTATTCAGTCCTTTTTAAGATGGAAATAATGTGTTTTAAATCAATCATTAATTCAAAGGAAGAAGATGAAAGAGTCAAAATCTCTGACCTAACTTTAGTAGTAGAGTATGAAAATTTTTTAACAGTAAATTTAAATTATTAATGTGAATTCTGTAATATTTTAAAAATATTTATGCACAATTAGGAAATGTTTTTTTTTTGGATTATGGAAACCTTTTGAAGAATCAATTTCCCTTATGGTATTTCTCTTATTAGAGAAATCCTAATTCCCCATTTTCTGCAGAAGCAGAATTTTCCTTCTTTTTAAGTTACTTGACTCTTTAAGAACAAGATTCAGAAGTACACATAAAGTTCCACATCCAACAATAAATTAGCTGAAAACAGATCTGTCAGAAGCAACTAGGGAAAGAGAATCAACATAGCTCCCATTGTGTGAAAAAGTCTTCATATCACTCCAGATCCTAATTCCTGTGCTTATGGCACTTTTGTACTATGAATGATGCTTTTCAAATTGTTTCTTTATACATAATATAAATGACTCTTACAACAAAAAGTGTTTCAAAGTTTGCTTTAAACAACTTAACATCTAAACACAAATGAAAATTTCTTCACAAGAGTTAGGTGAATTTTATTCTCTAACTTTAGTTGCAGGAATCTGATGCTAGCTGAATTTGGTGTATTTGATGATCTAATCAACAAAGGCTCCATCAAGTTAACCTACTCTATGAAAATACTCAAGAACATTTTTTTGTAAATGTGGCATTTATACTAACAGCTCCCAGCTTTTCTATTGGCACTTTTAAGCATTTCTATGTTTGTTCATCATTTCTACGGGTCTTATCTCAAGATGTTATTAGCCTGGTCACTTTAGAAAGGTTGTTTGCTATTAGAAGTCTATACCTAAATGTAGGGAAGAGGACTGTTTTCTCTACTTCCTAATGTGGCAAAGGTCAATCAACACTTTCAGACTCAAGCATGTGAGATCTTAGCTTGGTTGTGTTTATACATCCTTGGTTAGATTATGAGGTAATTAGCATTACCCTTATGGCACCCACTTTCTGGATGCATGCATGGAGTTCAACATTGCACTGCAGTGCACATTGCAATGCTCCAGAGGGATGAATGTTATAAGACTCCATAATCTCAACTATAGGGCATGTAACTAAGTGTGATCTTGGCAATCACTGAATAATTTGACATATTTGGAAGTGCAAGTTAATTTCACAGATGAATCTGAGCCAACTCCTCATAATCATATTTTAAAAAATACTTCATATATAACCTGCCATGCTGAAACGTCTATATTTTACATCAAAATCCCGCCTTAGAAAAGTCAAAACTCATTTTTTCCCTATAATATTAGATGAAAGAAGAAACACTGTTTATAGGTATTTAAACTATATGGTCCATGGTAGGAGGAACACCATCTATTGGGCAATTCTTCCAGCTATCAATTTTACCTCTTTACCTAATTGACTTATATTGTTGAAGACAATATACCTGAATCAAGTGACAGAAAATTCAATGACACTTTGTTCTGAACATGAGGAAGCTAATCTGACCAGTAAAATATATAAAAAATTATTTTAAATGTACAAAAATGTCATTTTATCTAATCAAATGACAATACATCAACTAGTGATTGTCTGTAAGACTGAGAGAATAGTTCAGAAAGGGCATAGTATTTGAACTGGCTCTTTAAGTCTGAACAAGAGTTTTCTAGGGCATTTTAGAAATACAGACCAGACTGGAGTTGGATTAGAAAGTGGTCAAATCATGAAGAGCAGTCTAGTCTAGGGTAGTTGAAATCTATAGCGCATAAGAAAATAGAGCAGCATCTAGATGTATATGTGGGCACAATGTTGTAAAGGATCTGGTGTGATCAGCTACTCCTGATGGTAATATAAGCCAATCCTTGTTTAATGAGCTCCCAAAAGAACAACAAATTATATGTATTAGTTCCAATATTCAAAGATCTTGCAAGGTAATTATAAACATTTCTAATGTCCAGGAAGGGAAATGAGACTTAGAGATTAAATGCTATGACAAAGAGGGTGAAATTAGGAAGGGCATTATGAGCCAGGGATGATTCCAGAAGCATGTTCTTAAATATTCTAATTCCTGTGGGGCACATATACAGTGGGAAATTCCAGTGTATGGAGAGGTAGAAACATCATATCATGAAAATGACAGCAATAAAAATCTCAAAAGAAATCAGTGTGCGGTTTTTTTGAAATAATTCAATGAGGGAATAATAATTGATGTCAGGATTAAAAATATGAGTTGGAAACAGCAAAAATAGTTTATGAGGAGTTAATATAACTTGTTATACTATATAATCAAGTTATAATATGTATAGATGCTCTATGTCTCGATGCTAAAGATGAAAGAAGTCAGGAATGTTCTCCAAGTTATCATCCCTTAAAACACACATAGGAGTAACACTATATGGATGAACAGGTTATATTTATGAGTATACTTGTACATAGATATACATAATATATTCAATAATAGCGAAAAAAGGGACCATGAATTTGAAATGAGATTGGGAGGGGTGTATGGGATGGTTTTGAGAGAGGAAAGAAAAAGGAGAGATATTAAAGAATAATGCCAAATTTTAAAAAATTTTTATAGACATAAAAAAATATGTTTATAGAGGAAAGCAAGATGATTCAGCACTTTTCCTGATTCTGAGTTCAATCCCAGGAATGCACATGGTAGAAGGAGAAAACAATCTTCTGGAAGTTGCTCACATCATGCACACATAAAATCACAAACATAGACAGAAATAAATCAGTAAACAACACACACAAATACATAAGTATGTGAATAAATCAATAACCATAAAGGCACAACATTTAATATGAAGCTTATATGTTTCAGCATAAAGGAAAGCTTGAAGTAGCAGGATCTCGGCTGATGTCAGGGTTGATACATGCACACTTGTTGGAATATGATGTACAGGAATCTGGAGTTTCCCAGTGGGATACAACTTTGACAGCCTGGAGCTTGGGAGCAAGCCCTTTGTTGTCACTTTCTCCTTCCTACCCCACTTCTCAACTACTTTCTTAGTATCACTTAGGATCACCTCTTACAAAGACCCTTTTGTCTGAATCCTTTTCCTTGTGTTTCATTTTATTCGAGTAAGCCAGAGCAAGATACATAGAAACTACTGAAAAAGGGAGAGATACTATGGAAAAGAAGAAAAGGCTGAGTAGAAAAAACGAGAGCATACTCTTGCCAGGTACCCTGTCCCCACCTATCTTGGAATGTATTCTGAATCCTTTGAAACAGAAGAGGAAGTGGACTGAAGGTAGGTCTTATTATCAAGTGGGACCACAATCTTACAGAATATTTTGTTATTGTATTGTCTCTAATAAAGATGTTTCTCTGCCAATTACATGAGGGTAGGAGACCAGATAAGAACAGCATATTGATTTTTTGTTTCTTCTTACCTTCAGGGAGATTTCCTATCTTTATATTTCAACTCTTTTATTTGTTTCTTACGCTATGTTTTTCATTCTCCCCCCACCCCGAGAAAGTTTTATAGTTTAGCAATAAATTTTATAAATATATTGAATTCCAAAAATTTTAATTCATCAAAACAGTTTTAAACATTTCCAATATAAATTAATCTTTAGGTTTGTGTTGACTTTGTTTCTAAATGTGTTGTAATTTATTATAACATTCATAATTTGTATTGAAATATTTAGATAAATCAGTATAAAATCTAATATAAAAATTCTAATGAATAAATATATTCCTAGTTCCCAGTGATGAGTAAATGCAAGGGTTTTAGATCTTTCTTCAGGATTTTGCCTCCTTATTTCCATATGATATGGTTATATTGCTGCCAGTAGATTTCTTATTTGTAGACATTATTTGGTGCCTTGTGTTGTGAATGAGCAATAATCTCTTATTCCTTCTTTCCCAATATGTCATAAATCTTTGTACTAATTTTTGTCTAAGTTATTCTTTGCTTCCTTTAATCTCATATCTCTGAAGACACCATATTTCTTTATATATTTGTTCCTAAATATTTTATCTCATGGATATTGTTTCTCTTTAAATTAAATTATTACTAGCTGATACATAAAAACCCAAATATTGTACTATTAATAGGATACCACATGATATTTCAATAAATATATGTTTTGATTATCTTTAGGTCAACTTCAAATCTATCTCCTCAAATATTGTCTGTCTTACTTGCATCAAGGGGCCAGAAAGTGGACTGACCTATACTACAACATACAGGCTTGAGTTCCCACTTATATGGTGTTCACTCACTGCTGAAGTCATCTAATGATAATTCTCAGATCATACAGAGCATCATTATTAAGCAATTCATAATTAAGGATTTCTATGTGTTATTTTAAAATGCATTAGACATAAAAAACCTACTTTTTTCTTGTTCAGAACAGAGATTCAAATTCAGTTTCAGAGTCATACCAGATATGGTAATCATTCTACAGTATGGGTTAACTAGGAAATGATTTTCGTAGCACACTTAGAATTACTTATGGGGAGCATTAAGAAGTTATAGTGTTTAAGCTCTAGATTCAGCATCTTACTGGTCAAATCTTTATCCTTGTTCTAGAATTTAAAATTACCACAGTGTCTTTCTCAGCAGCATTGGGATGTTGAGCATGGAGAAGGTAGAAGCTGACATTTTCATTTGCTCTGTTATTTGCCAAAGGATTGAGTTTAAAATGATATTTATTTATCTCCACATGAAGTTTGCAAATGTAACTATGTTTTTTATTTGACTTCGAGGATTATTTTTTCCTATATAACAGACTATAGCAAATGATAGAGAAAATATTTCTATTTGTTCTTAAAATTCCTCTTGTTTCTAAAAAGAAAGAAAGAAAGAAAGAAAGAAAGAAAGAAAGAAAGAAAGAAAGAAAGAAAGAAAGAAAGAAAGAAAGAAAGAAAGAAAGAAAGAAAGAAAGAAAGAAAGAAATGAACCAACAGTCCAAGGAAAGGAAAGAACACTATCTTTCAAATATACATATTAAGATTTGACATTTGGTTAAATCAATAAGGAAGAACAAGACACTGAATACAAAATCTCAACTCATATGCGTGCTCAATGTGTGCCTTGGCATGAAAAGTTAGAAAGAAAGCTTTTTACAAGATTATTTCATGCTATAATAATATAATTACATATATTTACACTAATTATGCACTTATATGCAATTATGCTAATTATGTAAATACATGACATTTGATAAACTATTACTCTGAAATTCACTCAATAAAAGCAAAATGAACTGGATGTTAGAACCATGTGCCAAATATGAAAGAGGGGGATGAAGGGTCTTGAATAAATTATCTCTGAACTCTATTTTTGCTCTAAAATTCTCTAGTTCAATAACACAGCAGACACTAATCTATATATTTGACATTATGGTACTCATTTTTCACATTGGAATATTTCTTTAATTTTCTTCATACAGATTCTGGAAGAAGTTTTTATAAACGTAATAATTATAAATGTATATTCTCAAATTCTGAAATATAAATATGAGTGAATACAAAATCAGTAATCTATCTAAGCAGGTAACATGGAATTAAAATTCCACACCTGCAACAGAAGAATGCCCTTTTTCCATCAGTTTGTTCCCTATAATATGAATGCCTGGCTGCTCTTTCCCTCTTGCAACAGTCAGGAAGAGCAGAATATAAGCAGCTCTGGTTGGGACTCAGCTGGCCAGTTTCACTCAAATTTCAAATAACATATTTGCACATCATCTAGCATTCAGAATAATATTCAGTCATCTGTTTTCAATATCTGGAAATTAAGTGATGTGGGACTAAGGTGGTGACTTTCTTCTCTGGTGCTTGGCTCTGGATGTTCAGTTTGCTTTGCCTCATAGAGGAGCCCTTCCCTAGGAGTCCTGAACATGAAGAAGCTCCATTGGAAGCAAAGAAAGTTACAGATTCCAGCTTTCACGAATGAGTGGAAGAGAAAATATCTAACATCTAAGCCAATCTTATTCTTCCGTACCTCATTTCATTTAACAAAACATCGGTAAGCATTTGGTATTTGGAGAACAGCACCTCTATCTTCAAAGTCATTCCAGAACAAGAGAAAAAAAATTAAGACCCATCATCTATATTCACAAGTCAAAATTTCTCAGATTAAGAACCAAAAGTTAGATTGTCAAAAACTAAAATTTCTATTTTTTTTTTTTTCCTACCTGCAGAGTTCAATACTTCACCAGTTGCATGAGTTAAACTCTGGTGCAGAGTTCTCCTGTTGTTTATGTAAGCCTGGTGAAGCTAGAGGGCAGGACTGGTTCTCATTGTTGGACAAAGGGTTTTATTACATGTTTGTTGTTGCTATCTTGGTAGCATTGTTGTGACTGCACATAATACAAATTTGTAAGTTGATTTTTTTTTTCCTGAACGTGAGAAACAAGAATGATTTTCAATTGACAATGGAAAGCTCCTGAGGGAGTGAGAGTGGTACATTGCCCACAACCCATTGCATGGACCATAGAGTGGGAACACTAAGTGAATTCAATACATTAAAAACACAGTATATGAAATTGTTAGGAAATTTGGCAGAAGACTATGGAAGAGGTAGAAGGGAGCAAAGGTATATATTTGTTCTAAATACATTATATAATGTGTAAAATTCTCAAATAAAAACAATCTTATAAAGGACCATGTTGGGTTGTGATTATGGCAAACCTTTTTATATTTTCTGGTAGACAAGTATAGAAGATAGTATGAGAAATGGCACATCTGATCATTGGCTCTTTGAATACCTGATTATAGAGATTTTGATCTGTTTACCTCCTTTTAAAATGTAATTGTTTGCCAGGCAGTGGTGGCACAAGCCTTTAATCCCAGTACTCTGGAGGCAGAGCCAGGTGGATCTCTGTGAGTTCAAGGCCAGCCTGGTCTACAAAGCGAGATCCAGGACAGGCACCAAATACATGGAGAAACCCTGTCTAAAAAAACCAAGAGCAAACCAAAACAAAACAAAACAAAACAAAAAACCAAAAACTGTTTAACCTCTATCACTGAATTAAAAATAGTGTTTTGGATTGCCATTTCCCTGAGAAAAATTGTGGGGTTACAGATATTTAATATTTTTCCTTAAAGCTTTAAGGAAAGATACAAAACCAGATTTACACTTGAACATAACTGTTAAAAATAGCAGCATCAATGTGCATTCAATCAGTATATTTAAGAACTATTCTAATATCTGTTCATCAGACATTCGGAACGGCAGTTTGATAATCAAAATGCTAATCGGAACAGGCCATTTGAAATCTAGTTCTGCTTGTCATAAACAGGTCTTTTGGACTTATATGTATTCCTTATGTTGTGGTTATTTGGATAAAAAGCAAAGGGTATTGAAATTCTCTTATAAAAGCCACAACCCATCTCCTCCTTGTTTGTATTCCCTCCTCATAAATCCAACCAAACAGATGTGTACACTTGTTGTCAGCTGTATTCGTCACCATGCAGGCTGCCTCTTGCCAGCTTGTCAGCATGTTGTTAGGCATGATTCATTGTGCGCTGTCAGTCCTGTGGTTTCTTTACAAAGAAGCAAAGCTGACTTCCGGGCCCGAATAAAGAAGTCATCAGGGCGGTCATCAGTGATGCACAGAACGTAGCTAGAGCAAGGGTGCTCGACGCTTTCCTGACTACCCTTCAGTGAGTCAGGACTTTATGCTTGAATAATATAAGAGAGAGAGAGAGAGAGAGAGAGAGAGAGAGAGAGAGAGAGAGAGAGAGAGAGAGAGAGAGAGAGGAGATACAAAAAAAACCTCCCAAGTATTAGGGTTAGATTTAAAAGAAAAAGGGCAAAATAAATGCCCTGTTATTCATGGTGTGCTTTTAATAAAAAAAATAAAAAAAAAAAAAAGACTATGCTTTTTAAATGTCTTTTCTTGTAGTAGAATTGAATCTCCTGGGGCTATCAGAGTGCAGAATGACTGCCCAATTACTGCCCCATAAAACTGCTTCGAGAGCATGATGCAGCCTGCTAGAATAAATTGAGAATTCTAACTTTCTGACACTTTGTAAATCTACTTCAAGCTGAACTCATCAACATAATCCAGCCATTTAATAGGGATGATTTATACAGGGGGAAATTCATGATGTTTTTAGGGCCATTAGGAAAAGGGTAGGATAGGAGGATACGGGTGACAGGCTGGGAAGCACACTGAAATCTCCTCAAGTCACAAATGATAGCAGAAAATGCTGCAAGACACTACTTGGTTAGAAATTTCTGGGTTTGGTTTTTCATCTTTTTCTTTTTCTTTTTGTTATTCTCCATACCATCTAAGATTTTGCATTATTTATTTAAAAACACAGTATAATATAATCAAGATAATTTTCTTCTTGTGATTTTAGCCAAGTCATCAGAGGTCAATTTTAGGAAGGCAGTAATTTTTTTTTTTTTTTCTGACTGGGAAATCCCTTACTACTAGAGAGGAAATATTTACCATAAACACAATAAATTTGGTTTAATCAAGGTGAAGAGTAGACACAGTGACATCCATCTTGTGTACTTTATGAGGATATATGTAAACCCCACTTTTGTTCTTAAGTCTTTAACTCTATTCTTATCAAGATTTTAACAATATCTGCTTTGAAATAAGTCGCTCTTAATCTATAGTGCAAAGAAAACTGGATACTCAATGTCTTTTTTTTCTTATTTCATTTTTTCCCCTTTTTAAAAAAATGTATTCTCCTATTATACATTATATCCTGACTGCAGTTTCCCCTCCCTCCACTCTTTTTCTAACATCCTCTTTTCATGTAAACTTTGTTGAAAATCAAATGAATAAAGATGGAAGAGAAGATTGTTTTCCATAGAAACTCTGTAGCATTTCTGTTGTGGTTTAATTTGTTAGTTTCCTTTGTTAAACCAATAAAACAGATGATGAGTTCTCATAACAGAAACGTTGTTAAGTAGTGTCTTCCAGACACAACAGGACTGATACACATATGGACACACCGAGCAGAGACTACAGCAGAATGCTCAGAACCTGCTTAGGTTCAATCCAGACACTTAGAAAGGGAAGTGGAAACTGGGTACTATACTGGACTAAGAGGGTGGCAAAGTGAAAACCAGTTTTCTCCATCAGAGTGTCACTGTGTATTTCAACTTCACTCTGCAGTGGACCCATCCAGGCCTTGGAGTAGCTGACTAACATAAAACAAACATCTCTGTGATTCTGGATTTTTATTTTCTGTTTTGTTCAAGGTTTTTTTTTTTTTTTTCCTATTCTTCTTACTGTCTTTTTTGTTTTCATTTTCATTGTGTGTATGTTTGTGTGCTTTAAAGAGAGAAAGGGAGACAAAGACAGACAGACAGATATACGAGAGAGAGAGAGAGAGAGAGAGAGAGAGAGAGAGAGAGAGAGAGAGACTTAGAACATTAAGTTTGGATTGGCAGGGGAAGTATCTTGGAGAAGTTATGAGACTGGAAAACAAAATCAAATATATTGTATGAGAACAACTTTTTGAATTAAAAAAATAATAAGAGGAAGAAGCCTTGTTTCTTTTCCGAGCACTATTCTAATCCATTGGTTAGTGCACCTATTTTTTGCTAATACCCTGCTATTTCAACTGTTATTACATTGTAGTAATAGTAGTACAGCTCGACCCAGGAATTGTCTTGTCTCTACCTCTGTTCCTTTTTCCTACTGCTTACCTTAGTTATTCAGAATTTTGGGGGTCCCATGTAAATTCATAATTCTCCATGGAAACATTTTTAAGATGAGAATGACTAAAATTTTGATAGATTTGTAGTGCATTTATAGAGTACTTTGGGCAGTCCATTTATTTTAATACTATAAAATATTCTAGTCCATGAACTTATATCTATATACTTATTTATGACTTCTTTAATTAATGCTCTATAGTTTCAGGGATACAGGTATCTCATCTTAATTAAATTTGATCCCAAAGTATTTTGTATCATTAATGAGATTTTTTTCATAATTTCATGCTCAGAAAGTTTTAGTGTACACAAACACTGCTGATATTGATGCTGTTCTCTACAACTTTAATGAATTTATTACCAATTCCAAGAATTTTTTGGTGGATTCTTGCAACTTTTCTGTTTAGAACTTGTTGTCAGGAGTCAGGGCCAGTTTCTGTTTTTTGGTTTTTTTTCCTTATTTGATTGGCTGTTAATTCCATCCTCTTGTATTATTATTCTGGCAAAACTTTTAGTAAAATGTTAGATAAAACAATTTTATACAAAGAAAATAATCCAATAAAGACATGGGTAAATGGAGCGAATAGATATTTCTCAAATGACAACACTAATGCCCATCAGATAAATGAACAATGTCCAACATCAATATTCATCATGAAGATAAAAAACTTAACATTACAAAAGGGATAAATGATAACAAGTGGGGGTGAAGAGTGAAAAAAGGAAAGATTCCCCTTCTGTTGATGTAAATTGGGAAAAAAATTATGAAAACCCAATGGGCAATAGGGAGACAACTTATGTAAAGAGTTAACCATACATGGATGAATAACTCAGTTCCCAGAAAGCTCTTCAAAGTCAGGTATATAGGTGCACATCTGTAATCTCAGAACTTGGAAGGCAGATGATACAGGTTGATTCCTGGGACTTTCTGGCCGAAGAGCCTATCACATGGGGCATCATGGATGAAACTGGAAAAAATCATGTTAAATGAAATCATACAAACACAGAAAAATAAATATCACTTAAATATGGAGTCTCACTTATATGTGGCATTTAAAAGAACAAAGGAAAAACAATGATAGATTTCACAAAAGTTGTGCACATTATGGCTGGGCAGTGGTGGTACACACCTTTAATCCCGGCACTTGGGAGGCAGAGCCAGGTGGATCTCTGTGAGTTCCAGGCCAGCCTGGGCTACCAAGCGAGTTCCAGGAAAGGCGCAAAGCTACACAGTGAAACCTTGTCTCAGGGAAAAAAAAAAAAGCGAGAGAGAGATTATGGATCTCCACTCTTAACATCATAAAATATGCCAGGTGTCTGATGTGGTGAAGGGCTTGATTAATGCAATTTGATCATTCCATGTTGCATTAAAAGAGCATCCTAACTTCACATTGTAGCCAGTGGATGTCAATAGGTGTGAATTTTCAGAACATGTTTTTATAAGTATTTAATCTTTCATGTCAGGCAGTTAGATTAATGAAATTAAGTCTAATAATTACTTTCTTTATTACTCTCTCTCTCTCTCTCTCTGTGTGTGTGTGTGTGTGTGTGTGTGTGTGTTTCTTTTCTCTCTCTCTTTTAAAGTGAAATCAGTCAGTTTCCTCTCAGCTGTTCTGTAATATACGCTTGCTCAGTGTCCGTTCCATAGGCACTCATGTTCTTTAAAGTCCCATCTAATACGTATAGTCCAACCATGCCTAGCACTCAAGGCATATACAATATCTGATGTTTAGGCTTTAAGTGACTCCAAGGGTGGAGATTCATCAGGTTTCATACACGCCTCATTCCAATGAGTGTTGGGACTTACTACTAAGCATTTTTTCTTACACTCAGCTGAAATCAACTGTGTCTGCTTCTAGTCACTGTTTTTGTTTTTCTAGATCTACTATTGACTGAAGCCTTGAGGATATACATGAGCAGTTTCTTTCTCATGCACACATTGAGAAATTACTGTGTTCTTATGCTTTACAACAGTTCTAATTATCAGTCAATTACATGTGAAGAAATCATCAATCTCTTTTCAGTTGCCTGTCTTTTTACCCCTTTCTGTCTTAAGTAGAATAATAGGCAGCCACTGCCACAACTACGTAGATGCTAATGGCTTATTAAAGGTCTAATTCAGGGAATAATGATAGACAGAAGAGAAGCAAGTTGGACATGGCAGTGATATGGTGTCTTAGTGAGGTTTTACATTATGATAAAGAACCATGACCAAAAGCAACTTGAGCAGAAAAAGGTTTCTTTCATCTTATGAATGTAGTCTAACATCCCAAGGAAATCAGGGCATGAACTCAGGCCAGGAATCTGCAGGCAAGGGCTGATACAGAGGCCTTGAAGAGGCAATGCTGACTGACCTTGTCTCTCCCAGCTTGCCCAGTCTGCTTATCATAGCACTAAGAATTACAAGACAAGGGTGGTAGTTTCCACAGTGTGCTTGACCCTCCTATTTTAATCATCATTGAAGAAAATGCACCACAGGATTGCCCATAGTCCAATCTAGTGGGGATATTTTCTCAGTGGAGAGTTCCTCTTCAGAAACAGCTCTGGCTTATAGCAAGCTAAGATAAAACTGGCCAGCACCTAAAGTTTGAAATTGATATGTTATATCCACAATCTAACATTTGAATGTGTAATTGCCAAATTGTGGTGCTGTTTTGACAGCTGTGTAGTTTTCATAAAGTGAGAAGATCTGACCAGAGGAAAAAATCAGTAGAGTGGGTCTCCAAGGCCATATCCACCTCTAGTCCTGGTTTACCTGCCTCTTAACTATTGCCGTGGATTACTTTTCCACCAGCAGATGCAGAGCCACCTTCCCCATCAGGATAGACTAAATTCTCCCCGAAACTGTGAGCCAAAATACCCCATTCTTCCCTTATATCATTTCTGTCATATTTTAGTTACAGAGACATGAATTAACTAAGATAGAAGGTGCTAAACAAAGCCAAGGTGAGATCCGAGGGAATATGCTTCACCTAGAGCTCCAAGGATGTCTACAGGATAAGTTACAGAATTAAGATTCTGGAAAACAAAGATAAAAGAAATATATTAAACACAGACAAGCTTTTATGAATGGATGTTCCCATTATTATTTTAGGGTCCACATACCCAATGATGTATATAGCATGTCAGCTATTGTTACTAAAAGAGTGAAGGCGAGGTTGATACATGTTGTTCAAAGGCCATCTTCTAATGAAAAACACAAACACAAAGTGTGGAATATTACAAAAATAAAATCACCCCGAATTTGGAAGTCAAAATTTGACAAAAATAATTATGGGGAACAATGGTAAAGAACCAGCCACATTCTCTTGAACATGTGTCTGGTAGGCTCACATCCCAGCACCTTAGCCATTTCTCAATTTTCAGCCATTTACTTCCTCTGTATTTCCACCCAGAGGACTTGACTTTGCTAGAATTTAGCTCTGATCAAAAGGAAGGAAAACTCTAGGCAAACTCTGTTACCTTGGATCTCAAGATTGCTTTATCCAGCTCCCACAATTTGTAAGAAAGTTCACATCTTAGCTTTTTTTCTTAAGAGAAAACAGAGATCCATGTAAAGGTATAAATCAAAGCCTCTGGCATGTCTAAAGCAGAACTGAGTAGAAGGCAAAGGCATTGAAACACACTGACAACCTTGTAAAGAAATCCCGAATCCTCGAGCCTGCAGCTCTTTGGTAGAAGGCTGTCTTAGTTATGTTTCTTTTGCTGCAATAAAGCATCATGATAAAGAAAATTTATAGACAGAGTGGTTTATTTGAAACTTAGAGTTTGAGAAGATTAAGAATTCATCACTATCATGAAGCCTGACAGCAAGCTCTAAGGACCGGTGGCAGGGACAGCTGAGGGGTCACCTTTCGAAGCACAAATAGGACACAGAGAACAAACTCAAAATGGTTCAAGTCTTGAAGTTCTCAAAACCCATCCTGGTGACATACTTTCTTCCAAAAGGCAGCACCTCCTGAGTCTCCCTGAAACTCAGGAGCAAACATTCTAATGGAATAATGGAAGAGACTACTGGGTGGGGGTTGGGGCATTTATCATTCAAACCTCCACAAAGGCTTACATGATGTAGTAAAAGCCTTAGCTCTACCCCAGGAACTGAAAGATTAAAAAAAAAAATTATTTAGGTCTGGGAGCCACAGAAATGGGACTCAAGAAAGAAAATTTTGAAAAAAGAAACAAAAGAAATCTGATCTGACAAGCCATTTCAACTCCATAATTAAAATGATTACATTAATTAAGTTCCAACCTCCTGATCCCAAAGTTTTCTCCGGCAAAATTTAAAACAAAGTTAGAAATTGAACACTAAGCAGAAAACATGACTGTTAACACTAATCTGCTAACTTAAAATACATATATTAAAATGTCTTAGAGCTAGAAATGAAGTAATTTTGCTTCTAATATATTTTTGGCTATATAGACTGGACTTCAATTCTACACTAAAACTTTTTCAATTCCATCAATATCATTCTTCAGTCTGTGAAGCCAAATTCTTCAAGGGACTAAAGAAGACTGAGAGGTAAGGAGGCCTCGCAGAGGATTTTGAAGTGAGGAGAGATGTGAGGATTTAGTCTCTACTTATTCCCACATCAGCCCTGCCTTTCTTGATGTATTTTGGGATTTCAGCGTAGGGGTCTGACTGAGACTTGAAAAAAGGATAGAAAGATGGATGTGAAAAAAAAAATAATGAAAGCAGCTCTCTAAACTTTTCCCTTTCCTTTGGGGTAGAATTGGGGATTATTTCAGGATTACTCTGCATGATGAGCAGAGGCTCAGAAAAATGATGATTTTATTTTGCTTTTCCCTTTTCCTGACAATTTGACTGCAATAGGCACATTTTCTGAACTAAGAAAATAAAAATCTACCAGATTAATGGAAAATTTTACCCAGTTCAGTGTGTACAGTGAGGCCCTTGTAGGCAGTGATACAGTCTTGTAACCGTGTTCAGCTTCCTTAAAAAAGAAAAATAATATTTTTAATTAAATTGAAATTTCAAAGAATATCATGAAGATATGTGATTGCGTCTTGTAAAAATATGTATATATGCACTCTTTCTCATTTAGAAACACTTTTATATTAATTTCTATTTGCCTGGCAGTGTTCTGAGCCTTTTTTACATGTTAACTGATTGTATCCATATTAGTATTACTAAGATGTTAAATACCTGGATCATATCACAAGTAGACTAGGCACTGAAAGGATGTTTATAACATGGAGGTCAAAGTTATAGAGCCCTCAATCTTCACTGAAATATGTGTCATTATCAGTATTAAAAATACATTTCTTCTGAAACTATCATCTATGTATCTATGTATCTATCTATGTATATATCATCTATCTAAAGTGTGTATGAATATGTATGTCTAATTTGTGAAAAATCATCAGATGTATACATGTTATTTGTGCCATTCTCACTGTTTTTAACTTGAATGAAATTTCTACTATTCTAATTTGCTACTTCATTTTCAACCATTGAAACAGACATGTGAGGTAATGCATTTATAAAGAGAAAAGGTATGTTTTGTTTATTGTTTTTGAAGTCTGAGTATATAAATAGTTGTCTTTACTGATTTGGGTCTGTGGCCATACAGTATAGCATTCCGGGAGTACATAATGGCAAAATACTTACCTAACCAGAAAGAAAAGGGAAGAAGACATTCCATAGTCCACTTTCAGGAAATATTTCCAAGGTCTCAAAACCTAATACTACATTTTTTGGGAATCTTCAAGGAAAGAGAATCAATGCCCTAAGAGGATTTGCTCCTATGAGTTTTTACTAAAATGATGATCGTGTTTTGCTTTTACTGTTAATAGTTATTATAAAAAGGTTAAAATATTTGACAATTATTGGTCCACAAAGATAATATAGCTTGTATAGAAGATAATAGAAGGGCTTTACTGAAGTAGATCATTTCACTATCCTGATTTGCTCTCTTAGTCATTACCTGCACATACGACAATGCTGAAGGTTCAAATCTTCATCTCTAGGAGAAATAACCATTGAGTAAAAGTGAGTGTAATAGAGTACCCCTTCAACTCTGAGTCACTTGTCTGTAAAGTCCTCACAGCCAGCTTTTAGGGTGTATCTGGACAACATACAGCAGGGGTGGTAATTCAGAAACTCTCTAGCTGGCCCAAGTAGACACAGGGACTGGAGCAATGAGCTATAAACTGTGATGCCAGACTCATAGCATGAATGTTACAGTGAGCTTACTAGTAAAGCAAATCCTTGGCTTCTCCCATGACCTGGGCATGTTTCTTGTCTTGCTCTTTTTCATGAAGGTTTTGGCAAGCCCATCAGGAAAATGTGATGCCTTTTATGTTTGAGAATCACTGTGTCTTCTACTTATCCTCAACATGAAATAAACCATCACTTGGTAGAGGGAAATAGAAAAGCTTGACTTTTGTGAATTGAATCTTTGACATTTACAGAGCAAATGCTGTTCTGTAAACATGCAAGCTTTACCTTTGTTACCATCAGAAAATTGCAGATGTGTCCTATTGCTCTTGTTTCTTATTGGATGCTGGTTGAACCAAAAGTCACCATAAAGGTGACTCCTCAAGAAGACTGCTTCTCAGACAAGCTCCACTCTAGAGTACAGGTCTACAGTCTCTGCATGCAGCATTGAAGTAAAATGTGATGTTATCCATAGTTACATGTTTAATTCATTAGCTTCTGGGAACTCATTTCAACTACAGCACCTGGCATCAATGAGCCTTTACAATGGTATAGACCTCCTTGCTGCAGAGCTGTTGAGCATTTCAGGAGAAGCCTAGAACACAAGTGAAAGGTTCATGTAGTGAGTCTCATCTGATACCTTGGGGGCTTTAATACTGGAAGTGTGGAGGACTTGCAGTGAAAGGTTTGGCATGTTAGGCTTGTTCAGCCCCTTAGCAATTCTATTTCACAGTTAAAAGTGTACTATTGGTTAGACAAGTCAGATATTACTATAATACATAATTTAAAACTTATTCTTTCCTCACATATATTTTACACCTTCAGTGCCTGCATTCAGGCAAATATTTTTTTTCCATATGAAACTTAACTATCTACTATTTGTATGAGATATCCTGAGATAAGACAAAGACTGTATAAACAGAATTTTAAAGTGTAAGAGGTTTCATACAGAGAGACATAATTTAAATAGTGTTTTACAGGATAAGGAGACTCATTTCATGTGGCAACTTTTAGAAAACGTATTGACTGAGATAGCATTTAATTTTGATTTTGAATCCCACAACAGGTAGACTAAAGAGTGAGATTCTAAGAACAAAAGCTTCTTGAAATACATCAGGGAAGAGTAAATATCAAACAGACAGAAGGATTTCTGAAAATTTTTTGGGACTAATAACTGAAGAACATAAAGAGCACATAAAATAATTTTTTTCTTAATCCTTTCACAGTAAAGATACTTTGCATTTTTCAACTATAACATTAACACAATCAGAAGTATATTGTGGATATACCACATGAAATAATCTAATAATTAAAATTTATAAAACTAAATTCTATAAAATAATATAATTCTATAATACATTTAAAAAGTGAAATTAGAAAGGAACAAGAAGGAGAATCACTCAATCAACTGAGGACTGGGCTCTGAGTAATCACAGAATGGGTGGGAGAAGAGTATTAACATGATTACAAGTGAGAAGCCTGGGTGACGTTAGTGTGAAGAGAGCTGGGAGAGCCACCACATCCTAAGAGCTACATGAATCACTTATAAGAAGCACAGAAAATCGTTCTGGAAGTGGAGGCTACAGATAGCATTAAATTATGAGACAAGATGGCATTGATGGTAGATTTGTGCTCACTATTTAGATTTCGTTTACAGAAAGGGAATTGTTGAGCCCATGAGATTGCCATCATGAGGAGGATGAATGCTTACAAAGCTTCTATTTTTTAAGATAGTAAATGAATATGAGGCATCCACTGAGATAGATTTTTCTTTTTTTCAGAAATGTAGGGAAGAAAATAGGAGGATCCAGAGTCAATGCTATAATGTGAGAAATTGACTGTAGCATGAAGGAGATGGCAAATGGGAAAAAAAAAAATACTTAAGATCAGAAGCAGTTAGGGCACAAGATCTGTGGATTTCTGAAGTCGTTAATAGACTTCAAAAACTTTCAGCAAGTAGTGAAGGCAGAAGACAGATGGTAGAAAGCTAAGCTATCTGTAACTAAAAAGAAGGAGAGTAGAATATAATTCTTAAAAGTTTTGTGGGGAGAAGATGAAAAAAGATAAAAGAGAGGATGGTTTTATATAGAAACTTCATGGAAGACTCTGTTGGGTTTAATTCATTTATTTATCTGTTGTACCAATAATATGGATTATAAGAATTACTTTTTTCATTTCCTTTTAATTGAAAATAGACCTTTTTTTTTTAATACGGTATATTATGATCATGGTTCCCACTCCTGCAGCTCCTCACAGATCCTCACTGCCTCCTCACCCACCCAATTATTTTAATGCTAAGCTTTAAGGAGATGCTAAAAATTGTCAGAAGAAATAATGTAAAATTTAGAAATATCAGT
Organism: Onychomys torridus; assembly: GCF_903995425.1. Lineage (NCBI taxonomy): Eukaryota > Metazoa > Chordata > Mammalia > Rodentia > Cricetidae > Onychomys > Onychomys torridus. The sequence goes on from NC_050443.1 coordinate 138,214,565, forward strand.
GATATCAGACTAAAACAATAATTGGAATAAAACTGGATGTTGCACAGAAGAGAAGCAAATGGAATAAAGGCTATTGTTGAGTGTATTGACACAATTAGCATAAATTAGTGTGTCAAGTGAATATTATACCAATTTATACTTATGCAGCAAATTGGAAACTATATACAAATCAGAAACTGAAACCATGGGAAAGTACCAAAACCCCCTGGTGGAAATAAAGACTCGGAGCCAAACTATCAAAGAGCTGTTTCTCCAAAGAGTATGATGAAACTGTTCCCTTTCATTCTCCCTTGAAGCACCATATCTTGAAACACTGCCTGGGCAACATATTCTAGTAAGGAAAATATGACTGTAGCACATTCTACTGAAGATTGTTGTTAATGAGTACTAGGGCTCACAAGCTGCTATCTATCCTACTGAGCAATATGCATGAGGACATTTCAATAATCAATAATAGCTATTGTCATGTCCAATTTAATCATCTTCCTGACTCCAGTATTGTTAAACTGGCATATCTTCATATCAGATTTTACTTTTTAGGATTTATTTTATTTTTAATCATGTATATGTATATGGGTCTATGCACATGAGTACCACTTCCTATAGAGTTTAGAGGTATAGCTTCTCCTGGGGCAGGAGTTATAGGCAACTGTGAGCAGCTCAATGTGGGTAATGAGACTCAAAATCTCATCCCCTGCAAGTGTAATATTTCTCCAGCTCATATATCAGCAATCTTAGTGCTCCTTGCTGGTTATAAAACATAAAACCAATCTCATATCAACACAGGCATGTTGAATATAATCTTCTTTACATTACTCCTTGATCCAATGTAAGTGATCACCTTTGAAGACAAAGCCAATAAGTGAAGCCAATACAAATAAATCATTTTTATCAAGTGAATACAACATGGAATATGATAGGAGATATATGCTATGGCTACAAAATAGCAAGTCATAATGTTTACAGGTCTTCAGTGGCAAGCAGACTGTGCCAAGGTTTTGGACTTGAGAACCTTAGAAAAGTTCTGTAAAAAACACAAATGTTGCATGAAATGTCATGTCACAGAAAGGTCTACCTTCAAGGACTATACAGTGGGGGAAAATAACACATTTATTCCCATATTTAAAAATAACATATAATAATAATATCATCTTATAGCAGATGGGTATACAAATGTCTCTAGAATTAATATAATCTAAAAAATACTCTCTCTCTGTACACACAAACACAAACACACACACACACACACACACACACACACACACACACACACCATACTTACATTATTTTCTACTCTTGAGTTTGTATGTGTGTTTGTGAATATCAAGTGCACATGCATGTGGATACATGTGAACATGTGAAGGTCAGAGGCCAGCTCTAATTTTGTTCCTTTTGAATGCTGTCCATTTCCCTTTTGAGACAGTGTCTCTCATTAACTTGGAGCTTGCCAAGTATGCTATGTTGGATAGTAAGCCAGTCCTAGGGATCAGCCTGTTGCTTGCTGCCCAATGTTGAGTTTATAAGCCTTAGCCACAGTATACATCTTTTTAATGAAGGGTTTGAGGATCACTCTAGACAATAATATCATATTCTTAAGTATTGTGGATTATTAGTTTAAGATATGTTACATTTGTTTATGGAATGGAATATTTGTTTAATGATGCAACATTGTTTTGCATTCTTTTATGTTACATTTGTTTAACTTTGTAAAACGGTGTTACTTTGCTGGTCTAAAACACCTGATTGGTCTAATAAAGAGCTGAAGGGCCAATAGCTAGGCAGCAGAGAAAAATGGGCAGGGATGCCAGTCAGTGAGAATAAATAGGAGGAGAAATCTAGGCTCAGGAGAAGAGCAAGAGAAGAGTGTGGAATGGAGAAGGAAAGAAGAACTTCAGGGGCCAGCCACACAACCACAAGCCAGCTACAGACTAAGAAGGAAAGAAAGGAAAAATAGAATAAAGAAAGGTAAGAAGCCTAGAGGCAAAACATAGTTAAAAAGGCATGGGATAATTTAAGTTAGAAAACTACGAGGTGGAGGCAGCAAAGAGAAGGTGGAAATGATGTAATTTTATTATAATCTCAAAAAAATTTAAAAATAAAGTCCAAAAACAGAGAATTATTTGCTGTTCATTCCATTCATTTTATAATATTATTGTTGTTTAACTTTGAGCCGGGGTTTCACTAAGTAGTCCTGGATGCCTGGAACTCCTTATGTAGAACAAATTGTTCCTGAACTCAAGGATTTTTCTGCCTCTGCTTCTAAGCAGAATGCTAGGACTAAAGGTATGTTTCACTATGCTATGGCTGTGTTAATGATTAATAATAGGCTTATACTAGTGTATAAGAATTCACCCCATTCCTTTCTGTCCCAGTAAAGTCAATGAATGCATGCAGGATTGATTACTCCATCATTATCTCATGACAGCTACTTTCTAAAGCAAACAACAGCAGTCACCATAGCTTTGCTAGTGCAACTATTGCCTCACTTAGTTCTACATTGACATTAAAATTTAAACAAAGATTACTTGATCAGAAAATGTGCATATATTTCTCAGAAAATTCCCAGTGTAAATCAATGATGATTGTGTTATTTTTCATTCACAATTGCAATGTCAGTGAATGGCCCCTTCTCTAACAGAGTTTAGTCATCAATCAGAAGTCTTGGGTTTCCTGATTCCAAAACAGCCTGTGCTATATCAAAGACTTTTTAAAAATTGTTGTATTTTCACATAACTGAGGCAAACTACTGTTAGACTACTGATACCAAATATAGCACAACCTAATAGTAATATAAAAATCTCATTATATTGCATTGCTTTCATTTATTGTCTCCCTATAATGTTTGTACCCAACTGTTGAATACAAAGATTCACATCTGTGATACATAGTGTCAGTCCAAACTGTTGGGGTTTTGTGTATCTAATTGTTGACAAATGGTAGTTTATTTATATATTTACATATTTGTCTTTAATTTGCCATTGAATTATTAAGGTCAAGTCTAAAAATCAGTTTTCATAAACTGTTAAGCTTAATTAAATATATTTTAAATTAATTTGATGATAATGTTCCTCAGAGAATTTAATTATAAAGCCTCGTCTATTTGGAATGTGTAGCCTCACAGCATAGCTTTCCCTAAATAGGCAAAGTGCTTTGATTTTATATATTTGAAGGTCCTGATAACATTTTATAAATGATTTCACTTTTCAAGTTGTAATTCAATGATAAGAATATTTCCATAGACAGTTGTCAGGACATATAGTGGAACAGTTTTTTCAATAAGAACAATGTGCCATTGTGTCTAGTATTCATGCTGTTATACTATCATATACTGTATTACAGCAGATCAAATCTGTTTCAGTTTGCCTCTTTGTTGTTGTTTTAAAACACTGGACAAAACAACTTGGGGATGAAAGGGCTTACTTCAGCTTACAGGATACAGTCAATCACCAAGCAAGCCAAGCAAGAAACTTGGTGCAAGATGTGAAGCACAGAGCATAGAGTTCTGCTTACTAGATTTACTTCCCTAGCTTGATCAACTACTTATATATGGAATAATAACAAAGGAAGAAAGGTCATGAATTTAAGAGGGATTGGTGAAAGAAAGGGGGATAATGTAATATTAAAACTCTATTTTTTTTTTAAAGTGTCACACTGTGGAGCCAGAGCTTTTTTCTGTCCCACTCTGTCCTGGGACTACTTGTAAGTAATCATTCAGAGGCTTGATATTCATTATAAACTGTTTGGCCTACTTCTCAGGCTTATTACTAACTAGCTCTTATAACTTATATTAACCCATTTCTATTAATATATGTATTGCCATATGGCCATGGCATTACCGGACTACTGACATCTTGCTCCTTGGTGGCTGGCTGGCTTCTCCTAGACTCTACCCTTCCTCTTCTGCATCTTTGTTTACATTTCCTGCCTGTCTTTATCCTGCCTGTCTTTATCCTGCCTGTCATAGGCCAAAACAGCATTATTTATCAACCAATGAGAACAACACAAATTCACAGTGCACAGAAGGATATCCCACATCATCCTACTGACTTCATGTATTTCAAAACTTCAAAGTCTAAAATCTCTTTAAAATTTCAAACTCTCTTAACTGGGTACTCTTGTAAATTTTTTTAAATTTACACACTTTCTCTAAGAGAGAACAAGGCATAGTTTTACAAATAGATCAAATAAAAAGAAATCCAAAATCCAACAATGTAAATATGTCCATGTTTGACATCTATGACTCACCCATGATTTCCTGGGTTCCAGTGGGCTTGGATGCCTTCACTTCTATGGCTCTGCCATTTGTACCTCACACAGTTTGTCTCATAGGCTTAGGATTGCTCTTCACACTGTCTGCTGTTGTATGCTGTCATCCCACGGTCTTGGCATCCTTACAACTCTGAAATTTTAATGGACTCAAAGTTGACATCTTCAACAATGATTATCCTAGCTTCTCTTAGTGCCAAGCTTCAGCTGCTCTCTGCAATCCCTTCAATCCTACAGCTTTGATGCTGCCAACCTCAGTGCTATATGGGAGACCCTTGTACACTACCAAGTCCAGCTGCCAATTTGAGATGCAGCCTTGACCCTCTCTGGACTACAGTTTTTATGTATTGATCCTGAGAAGGTTCTTCCCAGAATATTTAGTCTCAATTATGTTAGCCTCTTACTAATCATAGCTGATTTTTATGCTCCAGTTTACCTTAATCAATTGATCCAGTACAATAAATGTGTCATTTCAAAGTCTTAGTTCTAGATGCTGCATGGATAACCTTGCTAGAGCCTCTGCTTTCTTCTGAAGCTTCGCAAGCCAGGCATCCATAAATTGCATTGCTCTCTGCATTGTGGTATTAGTCCCCACAACAACCCAGCAAGCTCTGAGCACTCAATAGCTTAGCGTAAAACTTCAAAATTCTTTACGTTTCTTCCATAAAACATTCTAGGACCTGAAAGCCACATGGTCAGGTCCGTAACAGGAAAATAGTTTCAGAAATGAATTACTGTTCTAGTTTGCTTCTTTGTTGTTGCTTAAGATACTGATTAAAATCAACTTTGGTATGAAAATATTTACTTCAGCTTATGGATCACAGTCCATCATGAACAGAAGCCAATGTAGAATCTCAAGAAAGGGAACCAGAGTCAGGAACTTATGCATAGACTATAAAGGAACTCTCTTTATGGTATTGCTTTCCCAGGATTGCAAATCTACTTTTCTTTTGCAGCCCAGGTGATCAGGGTGTCATGGCCCATAGAGTGTTAGGCTCTCCTTCTTTAGTTATCAATAAAGACAATGCTGTACACAATAATCTAATGACGGTAATTCCTCAACTTTTCCCAGATGTCTCTAGTATGTGCCATGTGACAAAACCTAACCAGCACAAAGTCCCTATCTAAGGCTTGAATATACAGATTTGGTGACGAAGACAAGAAGGTAAGGTAACATATCTTCAGAGATTCTGCTAACAAGCTAGGCTTGCTCTGAGACACTGAATCTCAGTCCAATATTCTTTTTATTTTTGATTTGTTTTCTTAATTAGAAAGCTTTGCATAACAACACTGACAGTTTACTATGAGCCAATACATTTTTGATATGAACAACTTCATTCAATAGATTTTGTCAAAAAAATAAAAATAAAAATAAAAAGCGAGGAAAGCTGACACAGCATTTTCACTAATACTTTAAAGACAAAAGAAATCAAGGGAACCATTTAAAGCTTAGAATTTTTATGTGTTTTCAGTATTCTTTCCCAGACTGCACAGATCTGCACCCGTGAAACTCTGTAGCAGTTGTTGAACCATACCATGCATTCTCATAGACAAAAGGTTTATCTGAACCAAATTTTCTTACATGTCTATAATGTATATGGGAGTGAAGATATTGAACTATGTTTGCAAATTTATCATCTTTGTAGTCATTAATTGCAGTCTTTCTTGGCTACACATTCTACTTCAAAATATACATTTCAATTTCCAAAGTATTTCAAATTTTATAATATGATCCAAACTCTCTACTCTGATCTTGGAATATTCTTTTACATGACATATTGACCGTCACATATAGAAATGACAAGTATGAGGGCAATTATCATAGATATATACATATATTTTGAACTTGTTATAAAATTTTACCATCTCATTTATCCATCTTACAAAGGATAAAAGTTAAGTACTGCCATATTAATGAAGAAACTAAGGTATGTGTTGAGAATTTTCCTTCTTTTAAGAGTTAATCAATTTCTATCCACAATTTTACAGTTATCACATGATATATAATAAATTTAATGTATAATATGCTTTACTATAGAACAAACACTTCAACAAATGCTAGATGCTGCCATTCTTCTGCCAGGCACATATGAAGGAGAACCTTTAAATGTTCCCCTCTGCCTACCTTCCCTCCTGTTCTGCAACGTAAGTCCACAGAGCTCTGCATCCGTAGGCTTTTCCTACATACATTTAATTGAACACAATTTTCTAAAATTTACTTACAGATTTTTTATGAACACTTTTTTTGAGTGAGAGAAATAACAAGAAGTTGGGTATGTTGGGAGGTGAGGAGGATCTGGTCAAAAATGGGGGGGGGATGAATATGATCAAAATATATTGCATAGTTTTAAAAATGATAATAGTAAAAAGTTATATGTAAAAATGAGATAAACTTAAAATTTCCACTTCTCACCTAGTAGTGTAAAACTAAAATCAAACAACAGAAAGATAAAATCATTATTATGTGGATCATTTCCTCAACTGTTTCCACATACCGTGTGATCTTTCAGGAGGAACATCATGCTAGCTATTAAGTGGCTCTTAAGGACTCACTTACTTTTCCATCCTTTATTCTTCAACAATTAGATATTTTCAAAAGTGCACTGGAAATACAATTTATAACATGAGCTACAGTGTATTAACAACTCACCTAAAATGCACAGTCACAGCATTACTTTGTAAACTCAGTCTCCTTTAATAGTGGGCAAAATCTCTGTTGTTACCTGCTGGGGAAGTTTCAGAACTTGATGTAGAGGCAAGGGATCTGTCACCCTTACTTTTTATACCTACTTTGGTGGCCACTAATGGCTATGTGGACTGCTCTTCAATGAGCAAGTGGCAAGAATTTTCATTATTTCAGTATTAAATTATGCTGGCTGCAATTTCTTCTGGGCTAGTAGATCCCAAACTCAAGGCATCCATTTCTTCCCCACTTGCTTTGCTCTGTTTCCATAATGTACTTCACACTATTGTTTATTTAAGCACTACTTTAGAAGTCTGGTAAGAAGAGGGAAAAACTGATGTCTGAAGATGGTAAGCAGAGGTAGGGTTTTAAAAAAAATATCGGCATGTTAAGAAATATGGGGCAAAATTGATAAGAAAGAAAACTATTTCCTTGGAAAATTATTCTGAGCCAGTTAAAAAATAATATATTGTAAAGTTTGCTGAGCCGCCTCTGTCCTTCTTTGGAGGGTAACTATCTTTCATTTTTGATTTAATTGTTCAGAACAGAGCAGTGTGATAAAAAGTTTTTTATGGAAATTTCTCACAGCACCGCAATCAATCATATTTCTAACTCATGTGCCGCATTGAGCCCCAGAGCCTCAAAGACTCTTTTTTTTTTGAGGAGCTTACTTGTTAAATTAGCACTGATCAAAGGCTAAAACATTTATCATGCTTATTAGTGAATAAACCTAGCAGCAGGTATCCCCAGTGAGGGAACAAATCCTCATTTCCTGCAAGAATGAATTGGAAATTATCCAAACTGCTTGCAAACATTTTTCAGGAGTGACGAATTGTCAAAAATAAAGCAGCTGCTAGATGTGGCAGCAAGCAAGGTTAGCGGGAAGGGAAAAAAAAAAAAGAGCATCTTGCACAGGTATCTTCGAACTAGCCCTTAGGGATATTCTGCAGCCTGATTCACCCTAATTGTCTTTGAAATCCTGCATCAGCGGACCTTATCAATGAGCAACCAAATAGCACCCCAAATAAGATAGTTTAAAAAATCACAAAGTTCTCACCTTTGCTCTTCCTATTTCTTGCTGTTATTATTGACAGAATACCATCTGACAAATACCAAAACTGATGGACTTCTGTTTCTGTTTATTGCCAAATGATACCCAGTGCTCCTTTTACAGGACTGATGATGTCTTCATTAGCATAATATAAGCAGTTGGATGATATAACAGTGAGGAGACACTTGTCCTGGAAATCCTTTTCTCCAGTGTTAAACTTTCATAATGAAAACTAAGAACATTGGAACCTTTGGCAAACTTACCATTCATATTATATTGCAAATAAGTTTGGAGAACTTAAATTATAGCCAGACAATTGTGAATAAATGAATAATGAAATGAAGTATTTCATTTAATTTAAAATTAATCAGGGAAGCACATGATCTAAGAACAAATGTTTCCAAATCACATGTAGCTGGAGTTTGGCTTCTCTCTTCTCAGAGCTCATAGTGTGACTGGCATTTCCCTTTGTGTCTGAGTGTATGACAAACTCTAGTGCTTTTGAAAATTACTCTTGGTCAAGAGAAATTCCTTCCTTTGAAAGCACACCAAATAACATTTGAAAAGGGGTACCTACAAAAAGTTACCTACAATACAGTTCTGGCATATGTTTTTGGAAACATCCAATTCATTGCAAATATTTGGAGTAAGATGTACATGATAGCTTTGGCTAATATTTAAAAAGATGATTGATAGAGTTGCAATAGTGTAAGAAGGACAGTATACAGAAAACTAAATGTGGTCTGGAAATATTTAAAGTACTTCATTGAAGTTAAAATACAGAAACATTTTATTGACCCTCCTCCTTTTCCCCTCCAGTGAAAGTGTCTACATATCGTTGTATGTAGACATTTTAATTCACAAAAAACATATGCCTCAGCCTCTCTTCCATGAAAACCAATGAGAAACTTGTTTTGTCTTAAGAGCATCTGGTCTCTTTCAGTGTGGATTTGCACATACCATAGGTTTCTCCTTGCTTGACTGTAATTGTACTCATACTGTTCACACTAGTTGAAAGACAAAAGTAGTCAGACATAAACAAGTCTGGTGGTTCAGAAAATTCTTTTTCTCCAACCCAGATGTCCTTCAATTGAAGAATGGATAAGGAAAAGGTAAGGTATTACTCAGCTTTAAAAAATAACAACATTGTGAAATTTGCCAGCAAATAGATGGTACTAGAAAAAATCATCCTGAGTGAGGTAACTCATACCCAGGAAGACAAACATGGTATGTTCTGACTTATAAGTGGATATTATCTGTAAAGCAAATGATAACTATACTACAATCCACAGACCCAAAGAGTAAAAAGGAGGGCTCAAGGCAGGAAGGCTCTCTTGGAAGGGGAAATAGAACAGATATTGTGGGTAGACAGGGGGCAGGTAGAGACAGAAACAAGAGGGATCAGGTGTGGGGAGGATGGAAGGAATGAGTGGAATTGGGGAGCATCTCGGGGATGAGCTAGAAACCTAGTGAAATGGAAATTTCCAGGAATCTATGAGAGTGGCCCTAGTTAAGACTCTTAGTAATGGGGGATGCAGAGCCAAAAAGACTTCTAGTGGAGGGATTAGGACATCAACCCAGCCACAAAACCTTCAACCTGTATTCTGTCCTGTCTGTAAGATGTGCTGGTATAAAGGTATCACAGAAATTATGGCAGTGGCCTACCAATGACTAGTCCATCTTGAGACCTACACCACAAGAGTGAGCTCACCACTGTCTGGAGGACCATGAACAAGAGGCTAGATAGCTCAGGGACCTAGGATAGAACCAAACACAACTGGGGGGGGGGAAGTCAGTGAAATGATTCCTAATGATATTCTGCTATGCTTGTAGACTGGAACCCAACATAATCATCATCAGAGAGGCTTCATCCAGGATCCAGTGAAAACAGGCAGAGGCTCACAGCCAAACATTAAGCAGAGCTTGTGGAATCCTGAGGGAGATAGGGACAGAGGAGAACTGAGCCAGAGGGGTGACAGACACCAGAAGAAAATCCACAGAATCAACTGACTTAAGCTCATAGGGGCTCACAGAGACTGAACCAACAATCAAGTAGCTACATGGGTCTGACCTCTGCCTATATGTTATTGTTGTGTATCTTGGTCTTCTTGTGGGACTCCTAACAGTGAGAATGTGGGTGTCTCTACTTCTTTTGCCTGCTTCAGGAACTCTTTTCCTCCTACTGGATTGCCTCGTCCAGCCTAATATGAGGGGGTTTGTCTAATCTTACTGCAGCTTGATAGACCATGTTTGTTTGATATCCTTGGGAGGCTTGTCTTTTTCTGAGGGGAAATGGAGGAGGAGCCAACATCTGTATTTCACTCTAGCTCACCTTCTCTGTGTCTGTATTGCTCTTTAGGCTAGGTTCCCCTTCTTACATATCTGTGTACCTTTTGGCATCTTGGTTAAATTGATTGCATTTTGACTCTCCTTTCACCAGAGTAATGTTGTTACTTCTTGTGTAAGATTGCATTGAGAACCATGGGGGCCTTTATCTTCCTAGTGTTGAATCATTCCTAGAGAACTCTAGCCTTACATGCTCAAGGTCACTTTCTTTTCATTTTTAAAATTGTATGTATTTAGGTTTTATTCATTTAAATTTCTGGAGATGTGTTTTATATTGTGCAGAACTGTGGATTTACTGCATAAGTGAGACTAGCATTGAGCCTCTGCATCTCTTGTTTGTACCTGACCAGTACTACAGCTATAGGCACATGATGAAAGGCTTCAGGTTTAGGGCTCAAGAGAGACATTAAGGCAGATTGCCATTTTATGTAAGAGACTTGTTGGAAGAGTCACTAATGTTATCAAGAGACATAAAGACAGCAGCATAGTGGGTTCTCTAAGTAAGGAATGTTCCGGGCTCAAGTTGCTGCCTCTTGTGGCAGGTTACAGAAGCAGAGAGATTCTGGGCCATGCAGTTGATGAGTAACTTCATGCTCTGTGTTTGGCTCTTATTCCTGGGCAGTGAGAGAAAATGCACAGAGATCTTGTATCCCGAGGTAGGAATATATGACCTTCTTGATATGGAGGAAGTGTTGAAAGGGACTCATTTAATTAATGTGTATCTATCCTGTGAACTAAGCCACCAGGAATTCCTGATAGCTTGGAGTCTGCTACTGTGGGGCCTGTATGGAGAATCAGCTCTGGGCTGAAGTGAGACATAGCCTAAGATGTGCTTGATCTGGGCAGTATTTGGTTTGGGTTCTAACATGTGCTACAAATTCTAGATCCTAGATTCCTTTATCCTCATTATTGGTACTCCTATCACTTGACTCGTTAAGAAAGTACTTAACCATGTACTGAACTACTTCTCTAGTTTCCTTACTGTGCAATGTATTTGCCACCTGTCCCCAACATCTTAAGACTTCTCTATTCTTTATGTTGAACTGCTCATTCAGTGTGAGGCTTCTCCCTTGATGGTGGCATGTCAAAGTTTCTCTTGTTCTTATGCCACTATGTCCCTAAAAGTGAGTATGTTTGATTAATGGCAGTACTTTTAAGTTCTGATGAAAGATTTTATTCACTAAAATTTGAGTAAAAGCTACTTAATGTTAACGACTGCATTTGACAGCCAGAAACACATCATTTTGTAAAGCTTTTCCACTTTGATTCAGCAGGACAATTTCTGAAACTAATTTAGTTCCTATAGCTAAAGTAGCTTATTTCTCTAGATTCCTGTCCTCTCCAGCCTAGTAGTGGCCAGCCATAAGAGATGCTGATTGATTATCTGACACTCTGTAACTAACTACTCTCAAGATTATTCCTAGCCATGGCCAGGCCAACCTCAGGTCAGGAAAGAAAAAGTTTTATTCTCCCTGCCCATCCCTCTTTTCTGCCCTATAACTACCACACCAGAAAGTAGATGGTGGGCTCTGATTCCTATCATGAGACTCCCATCTGCATATTTTTCTTCTGAATGGAAATTTATACATCCATTGTGTTCCCTGTCCTAATCTGACTTAATTCTACTGACTTTTCCATATTTATGATGCCAAGGTGACTGCTGTTTAGCTGCTTTCCTCAAGACACTGTTTACTAGGATTTAATTTCTGTGTCCTTGCATACTATGAAGATATCTGAATTTGTGGGTATCTGTGAAACATCTCAGATGATGCAGAGAACTCATTTAACTTAGAATTGCGCCCTCACATATAAACATACTATCCAGTCTACAGTCTCAGCTGCTGTTTGAGTTCTTCAGCAGTCTGGGAGAACAATCCCACAGAAGCCCAATATTTCACCCTAATGAAATGATTTTTGAGAAACTCCATCAATTCTAATGCAGGTTGTTTAAAGTCTCCATCTTCTTGTCTCCTACAGAATTTCTCAGTTGGTACAAATCAGAATGGAGGGGCTGTGCTAATACATCACAATAACCCTGTTGATACTCACTTCAGAGATTTGTGTCAGGATCCAAATTTCCAAAGACAACAAGATTAGAAAACCTATATTCTATTCACTCTAGTTATATTGTTATCATTCATATACATTAGATGTAAGCAGTTTCTAATTCTCATGAGTGATAATGGCCACAAATGTATTTGACCTTTTTACTATGAAAATCATTTTTTCCCCACTCAAAATGTTGGAATGTAAAAGAAAATACTTTATTTCCACACATTAGCTTTCAGCTTTTTTTTTTAACTACAAAATATAATTCCATATTGTGACATTCTGTATGTAGCTTTATTTGAGTGGCAGTTCACTTTGATTCAGAACAGTTCAGATGTAAGTTCAAACATCAAGGTAAGATTGTGTTCACACAGATCAAACATGTTCCTTGAAGTCAGGATAAAAAACAGTATTAAGATCATTGTCTACCTCCAACCAAAAAGTTGAGTGATCACACCTTTGTGTACTTCCATTGTACTTAATATTAATACCTAGAGGGAAATTCTTACACAGCATTATAAGTATCTTTAATAAATTTGCATAAAATGTTCTTACTGGGTTAGAAATTTAATATTGTGATAGCTTAAACCTAAAAAGCTAATCACTTTATAATTGTTTTATCATACACTATGAAACAAAAATCTGCAGGGCTGACTTCTGTTAGTGTTTTCTTACCTAAGGTGCTGAAAACTCAATATTTTGCTGGTTCAGCAGACAATTTCCTGTCCTCATGGATCTCAAGCAGGGATTCTGATTGTTACGTACAGGAACAGAAATCTAGCATAGGTAAGATGCAATAGAAAATTGGACCTCAACCCTTTGGGGTTGCATATGAGATATCCTGCGTATCAGATTTTACATTATGATTCTGAAAAGTAGCAAAATTATAGTTATGAAGTAGCAACAAAAAATTTATGGTTGGGGGCCACCACAACATGAGGGACTGTATTAAAGGGTAACAGCACCAGGAAGGTTGAAAATCACAGCCATAGAACATGGTGGGTAAGAATGAATATTCAGCATCAGGCTCTGTTCAAACCTCAAGCTTCCTGTGAATTAGCTATGTGTTCACTAGTGTCTCGGTTTCTTTGACTATAAAATAAACATGATGTCAATGTGAAATAATTTTATGTGTAAAGGGCTTTGAAGTCTGTCTTCACAAAAAATGTTATTTTATCTTATATATTTTAAATAAGTAAGTTTATATATGGAAAATAATATTTTAGGCAAACGGATTTATGCATATTTGGTTTATCATTTTTTATCATTAATATTCATAATACCCATTGTATATTTCACTTTTTAAAAAGCATGAGGATACCATTCTTTCTACAATAATCAAATAATATTTTTATTAAAATAGTATTGTATAATACATAATAAATACCTAATTTCATAAATGGAAATAAACAGTGTATGTGAACTGCAGACAAAATGAGAAAATATGCCTGAGATGAAGTCCTTTCTCTGATGCTTTAATATGATGTGGGGGGTTAGTGGATGAAATCAAGTTGAAAGTTTCCACTGGCTGAAGGAGAGAGAGGTGGGAGATCTGACAAGAGAGTGACACCAAGACACTGAAAGAAAGGAAAGTAAGGTTGGACACCAGCCATGGAGAAATCAGTTCAGACTCGTTAGAATCCCCTTGATAAGGGAATATGTCTCAACAAATCAGCCTGGATGAGTGTATAGGTTTAAATATTGATGCAGTTACTTGTCAAGCTCATGCACTGTTTCATGTTCCCAACTTGCAAACTCTACTTTGATTTGTCTCTTCCTTTAATTCCTAATTACAATGAATATCTAGTATCAATATTGCTACTGCCTAGGTCATTGAGGTTGGAACCTTCCACCAAGGTTGGCCTTGGTCTTCACCTCCCATTTTCTGCTAACAGAAGAATGTCAAGCATGATAACTACCCCTCCTTAGACCTCTTGGTCAATAGAAAGGAACATCCGAATTGTTCAAGTTAGTTAATGTATAATACACTCAGAAAAATAATTTTTTTTAGAAGTTGAGCACATTGATTTACTCCAAGCTGTGGACTAACTTACACATTAAAAGAGCTCAAATTTTGGATTTCAGTTTATTGCTCAATCCTCTATGAGACTAGAGCTTCACAATTATTTCACATTTGCCAAGCTTTGGCAGAGATAAATTCATAGATTCCTGATTACCATCTTGAGAGTTATAGTGTGGCCTCTGGGTATAGTCAGAAGACAACCCCTTGAACCAACTGTTAAGTCTTAGGCAGTGCATATATCCAGAAATGACAGGTTTGAATCACTTCAAGCTGGACAGTAGAATGTTTTCCAGCTGTAAAATAAAAGCTGACATTCCTCAGGAACTTCCACCCAAGGAGTCATATCCTTTGCCTCTGGCATAATAGACATATAGCTCACCATTGACATATATCTTTGGTTGTATATCAAAGTCCATGCTGACTTTCAAGTTCTTATAGTCCCTAGTTACAGGTACCCATTATACATTTCAATGCCTCTGTACTAGCTTTCTATCCTTTCTCACATCTCCAAGCTTCCCAACTACCAGATGTCCCTTTATTTTCTATATAATGACAAGGTTGCCCCTGCCTCCACTCTCTGCTATCTCAAAGTATCCACTATGCTCTTGTGCTATTCTCCTTTTCTGGCCAGGTCTCTCTAGTTTAGATTCTTCAAGGTGCAACTGGATATTTTCTCTCTCTTCAGTGTGGTGATATATTGTGCATGCCAAGAAAGCCTGCCTGGGGATCAGAGGACAAAGCCAGCCACTATATTAAACATAGAGGTCAGGCAATGGTAGCACATGCCTTTAATCCTAGCATTTGGGAGACAGAGATCCATCCAGATCTCTGAGAGTTCAAAGCCACACTGGAAACAGAACCAGGCATAGTGGCACAGACATTTAATCCCAGAACTAGGAAGGAAGGAAGATGGCAGAGCAAAGAAAGGTATATAAGGTGAGTAAATAGGAAGAAGTCTCTTTCTTGAGGCTGAGAATTTTTTTTCCCAGAGCTGAGGACTGAACCCACTGAGCTAAATCCCTACCCCCAAGGCTGAGAATTTTGTAAGATAAAAACAGAACGTGGCTGGCTTGTTCTGTTTCTCTGATCTTTCAGCTTTCACCCCCAAATGGGGCTCCAGGGTTTTTTTTGTTGTTGTTGTTTTGTTTTGTTTTTTGTTAATAAGAACTTTTAAGAATTGTTTTATATTTATATCACAATAAAAACCTTTCCATTAAAGGAGCAGCAATTCTTGGGGTTTCTTTACTGTGCCCCCTCACATACTCCAATGAAATAATATTTTAAAATAATGCTTTTTTTCTACTTCCCCTTCCCGGAGAGATCCACATATTCCCACTTGAGCCTTCCTTGTTACTTAGCCTCCATAGGTCTGTGGATGGCAGAGTGACTGTCCTTTACTCAACAGCTAGTGTACATTTATAAGTGAGTATATATCATGTTTATCTTTCTGAATTTGAGTTACCTTATTCAGGATGATCTTTACTGGTTCCATCCATTTGCCTGAAAATTTCATGATGTCATTGTTTTTAACAGCTGAGAAATATTTTATTGTGTAAGAGAACCATGTTTTCTTTATCCATTCTTTGGCTGAGGAACATCCAGGTTGTTTCCAATTTCTGGCCTTTATGAGTAAAGCTATAAAAAACATGGTTGAGCAAGTGCCCTTGTTGTAGGTGGAGCATCCTTTGGGCATATGCCCATGAATGAATTAGCTGGGTCTTAAGGTAGATTGCTTTCCAATTTTCTGAGGAACCACTATATTGATTTTCATAGCAGCTGTACTAGTTTTCATTGCCACCAGCAATGGAGAAGTGTTCCTCTTGCTCTACATCCTTGCCACTTGTGTTTTTGATCTTAACCATTCTGGCAGTTGTAGGGTTAAGTCTCAAAGTAGCTTTAATTTGCATTTCCTTGATGGCTAAGGATGTTTAACATTTTGTTAAGTGTTTCTCAGCCATCTAAAATTTCTCTACTGAGAATTCTCTGTTTACATCTATATCCCATTCTTAATTGGATTATTGGATTTGTTGATGTCTAATTTCTAGAGTTCTTTATATATTTTGTATATTAGCCCTCTGTTGTATATAAGGTTAGTGAATTTTTTTCTCTTTCTGTAAGCTGCAGTTTTGTCCCATTGATGATGTCCTTTCCCTTAAAGAAGTTTCTCAGTTTCATGTTTTTTGTTTGTTTGTTTGTTTGTTTTTATACAGGGTTTCTCTGTGTTGCTTTGGAGCCTTTCCTGGAACTCACTCTGTAAACCAGGCTGGCCTCTAACTCACAGAGATCTGCCTGCCTCTGCCTCCCCAGTGCTGGGATTAAAGGCCTGAGCCACCACCACTGGGCCCCTGCATAGATTTGAGCTAGGTCCTCTGCATGTACCTTATGGTTGTGTAGCTTGGTGTTCTTGTGTGACTCTCAGCAATGGGAGTGGGAAAGGTATCTCTGACTCTCTTGCTGTGCTTGGGACTGTTTTCCTCCTGCTGTCCTACTGGGTTACCCAATTTTATCATATCTTGTTAGGCCATGTTTGGTTATCCCTGGGAGGTCTGTTCTTTTTAGCCATTGCTTGTTTTGTTTTGTTTGGGCTGATTTTTTTAAAGGAAACAGGAGAAGTTGGTTTGAGGGAGAAGGAAGATGGGGGAGGTACGGGGAGGTCTGGAGAGAGGAAGCTGCAGTCAGGATGTAATGTATGAGAGAAGAATAGAAGTTAAATATAAATAAATAAATAGATAGATAACTATGTAAATGAATATTTTAATTCTTTAAATATCTCATACATTTATAGGATGCTAACTGTTCATATCTATCTAACAGTACTTCCCTAGAACTCATCATAGCATCTCCCATACTATCTCTGTCTCAGTTTCATCTGTATTAGTCAGGGTTCTCTAGGGTCACAGAACTTACAGAATGAATCTCTCTCTCTCTCTCTCTCTCTCTCTCTCTCTCTCTCTCTGTCTGTGTGTGTGTGTGTGTGTGTGTGTGTGTGTGTGTGTCTCATATGTATATGAATTTATTGGAATTTTTTATAGGGTACAGTCCAACAATGGCTAGCTGTGAGTAGAAAGTCCAAGAATCCCGTAGTTGCTCAGTTGCATGAGACTGGATGTCTCAGCTGATCTTCTGTATATGCAGGAATCTAGTGGAAATAGGCTCCAATGACAGTGAAGGAATGGATGTACTGACAAAGTGAGGTTAAGCAGTCCAAGAATAAACAAACCCTTCCTTCTTCCATGTCTTTATATAGGATTTTAGCAGAAGGTGTGGTACAGATTAAAGGTGTGTCTTCTCCCCCCAAGATCTGGATTAAAGACCTGTGTCTTCTAGCTTCAAGATCCAGATCAAAAGCAAGTTGTCTTCCTGTCTCAAGATCTGGATCACAAGTGTGCCCTCCATTTCTAGATTGTAGTTCATTACAGATATATTTAAGCTGACAACAAAGAATAGCCATCATAAGACCCTCCGTTTTTTTTGTTGTTAATAACTCCTAAACTCAGTGCTGCTTACATGCAATTGAATTTCTTGCCATCCCCCCAGTCATGAGCAATCTACCTGTAGCTCTTATAATAAGAATGGAGCCATTGAGTCCTCTCTCTCATCTGTGCTGGAGTTTGACTGGCTTGATTCTGTGTATGTGTTGTAAAAGTTACCACAGTTGAGAGCTGATGCATTACAGAGCCATGTCATGCCCAGAAGTTAGCATCTCACATCTTTCATCCCACTGTGCCAACTCCTACGTTGTTTCCTCTCTCCTTTCTATGAAGTTTCCTGAGCCTTGGATTATGGGAGTTGGATACAGATGACCCATAAATTTCTGAACACTCAGTGTTATTTATGTTGGTCACACTAACCAGTTATGAGTCTCTATATTATTTCCTCTCCAAAATCCTTCTGTTTCTACTTATACACCTAAACATTTCCCTCGTCTCTTTTCCTTTCACGTCAGCTATACTGTTCTATCCCCTCTAATGGAAAGTTTCCACAGTTTGAAGGTCATGAGTTTTCATGTAGCTGGCCAATTTCCAGTTTCCTGGCTTCCATTTATACTCCAGATTAAACACACAAAACAAAAAATGTGAAGCTATGATTCACAGAGAGAACACGAAAGGTTTGTCTTTTTGTGCCTGATTGAATTCATCCAGTATGATTATTTTACAATTCCATCCATTTACCTAAAAATTATATTTTTCTTTACAAGTTGGTGATTATTTTTTGTTCATCAGTTGACTGACATCTTGGTTGATCACATATCCCAGATATTGTTGATTAAGCTGCAGTGAACATGGGTATGCAAATATTTCGGTAGTACAATGCAACATCCTTCACATATATCCCTGTTATAGTTAGCTTCTGCTGTCAACTTGACACAAACCAAGAGGTGCCTGAGAAGACAAACTTCCATTGAAGAACTGACTCTATCAGATTGTCTTGATTGCTAATTTATTTTGGAGGCCCAGACCACAGTAAGAGGTACAATCCCTAATCAGAAGTCCCTGTGCTGTATAAGAAAATCAGCTAAATGTGAGGCATGGAACATGACAGTAAGCAGCATTCTTCCATGGTTCTTACTCATTTATTCCCCTGACCCCAGATTCCTTCTTGTTTTCCTTCCATGGTACCTTTGGCGATGGGTTGTCACTTGGAATGGTAAACCAAATAAATCTTTTCTTCTCCAGGTTGCTTTCAGTCAGAATGTTTTCTCATAGCAGCAGAAATCAAATTGGAAAAATATCTGTAAGTGAAATAGCTAGGTCACACCCACACATACAGGATTTTCTGCAGTAAGCATGCTGCTTCCCATCATAGCCAATAGTGCAAAGGGTTTCCCACAACTATACCAGCATTTTCTATTATTTGTATCCCTGCTTGTGACCATTCTTGCAAGTGAGACACAGTGAAACTACGGAATTAGACTCTTCCATGGGTAGAAAGAACAGTTTATTGGCCAATCTGCTGGGCTAGCTCAAAGAGCAAAGGACAGTAGCTGTCAGGAAAAGCCTTCTGATTTTATTGGAAGGCAGCGCAGGAGGAAGCACACAGGCAAGAACAGCATGGGCTTAGCAGGAAGACTTTAACCTGTTGAAGGTTGTTTGGGTTAATCAGGAACTAGGTCCTTCTAGTGGAGGTAGTTGACTATTATGGGGCAGGGGTGGATAGGAGAAGTGGTGTCTTTCCTTATAAACAGAAACACTCCTGTGAGATTCCTGAGGACTGATGGGCTTAGGTTTGTGTTTACCCAGTAACCATCTTTCTGTTTACCTGTTCAGAGTCCTGTCTTGGTAAAGCCAAGATCATAATTTAGGGCATTGTCTGCAGCACAATTCTTACTTGGGTGATATTGATTAAAAAAATAATTTTAATCTAAATTTTTCTAATAGCTAAGAACATTGGAAAAATTTTAAGTGTTAATTTTCCTTTGCATTTATGTTTTCAAAATTATTTATTTAGTTCCTTACTTTATTTTTATTAAAAAATTTAAAATTAAAATATAATTATATTACTTCCTCCTTCCCTTTCTTTTTTCCAAGTCCTCTCATTTTTCTTCCCATTTTAAAATATTTCTCATGATATTTGCTTTTTTGAGTTCCATGTATAGTCTAGAATTTAATTCTTTGTCAGGTATTTAACTGGCTTGTTAAAATCTAGATGTTCTTTTAATTTAAAAAAAAAAAAAAAAAAACAGAGCCAGATATTGGGATGAAAGCAGAAAGATCAGAAAAGTAGAATAGCTAACCATTAGTTCTTACCTCTATGAAATCCTCAGCCTAAAGAGAGTTCCTGTTTCCTCAACCAAGCCTTATATACCGTTCTCTGCCCAGATATCACTTCCTGGGATTAAAGGTGTGTGCCACCACTGCCTGGTTCTGTTTCCAGTATGGCCTTGAACTCACATCTGGATCTCTGCCTCCTGAGTCACAGGATTAAGGGTATGTGCTACCACTGCCTGACCTCTATGGCTAATCTAGTGGCTGGCTCTGTCCTCTGATCCTCAGGCAAGTTTATTAGGGTACACAATAAATCATCACAAGCCATTGTTTTTCCCAGCTCTTACACTAAAAGACTCAGATGGTAATATCTGTTTTTAATTCCCATCTTCACAAGTGGTTCTAATATGTCTTATTCCATCAAGCTACCTCTCCAGGCTTGCTGGAATGAATTTGGAAAGTTAAAGTGGAACAATCTCATAACTTACCTCTCCTTAAGGAGGAATCCCATGCACTTGAGTTATTCAGGACAGATGAATCTTGATGCTATTTGTATCTGTTTGTTTAGTGATCTCTGTACTGTTCAGTCAATTAAATAAGCAACTAGATTTGCTTAGCTTTTCATTTCTTTCCACTCATGTGCCTAACAGAATGTTTAAAAGGCAGAGAAAAGGTCTAAAATATTGTCTATTGGATGTTCAAATATAATAATCTGCTGAGCTTTCCTGTCTACCTCATCTACCATTATTTAGAATTATTTATCTAGTGAAGCTTGATTAAGGCATCATAAGCTGTGTGTGCATGTGCTTTTACCTTTGGCTACTGAATAAGAATAGTTGAAATTAGTACTAGTGGTGAAGAGATTAAAGACAATTTTTCCAAATCTTCTATTACTGATGTATTTATGTGGCAACAATGATGAAATAAGATTGACCCATACTGACCCATTTAAATAAAGTGGCTTGAACAAGACAGGTGGCTACTTGTGAATATTTAATAGTAAAAAGGAGCCCATAGTATTAGGCATGCTCAGCAAGCATTCACTGAACTATATCCTCAGACAGAAATTATTATTATTATCTATCCAGAAAGTTTCTAATTTAAAATGAACATTGACTTTAAAAGTCAATTTCATGTCAAAGAGATGATCCATTTGTTAAGGGCACTTGTCAACAAGCTTGATGAATTCAGTTGGATCCCTGGGACCCTCCTCATGACTATATATGCATGTTGCTGAACATGTATTCCCAGAAACACACACACACACACACACACACACACACACACACACACTCACAAATATGTAAATGTAAAATATTATAAACCACTTTGTTTCCCTTGTTTAGTGGTAGGAGAAGTTGGATGGAAGGGAGTGGGGAAGGATTTGATGAAAATGCGTTGTACACATGTATAAAATTATCCAAAAACAAATACAAATGTATTATAAAACTATGCAAAAATAAAAATTTTCTTCTCTTTGTGTGAGGTTCTCTTCAGTGTTAAAGCAAGTCTTTTAAACAGTTAAGTAAAAGAGAATTATGTTTTTAGATGAGCCAGAGGCAAAGAATTAATGAAAAACTTATCCTGTTGTGAGACCTAGAAAATTAGAATCTATAAAATGGATATTATATTTAGTACTGTTAAATCTATTTGAAATTTATAGGTTAGAAATTGTTTTAAATTTTACTATGTCCAGCTTCATACTAACCATGAGATAAAGTGCTCAAGAGTATGGAGAAAAGCATATCCTTTAATATTAAATTAAATGATGCTATATTATACATGTTAAAGCTTAACTTCAGTTACATTAATCATTAAAACTGCATTGTATACTTTTAAGCAGAGAAACACACACACACACACACACACACACACACACACACACACACACCCATATATAAAGGTTAAGCAGACAGACTAGTGAATGTATGCCATATATTTGACAGATTTCTCAAAATAAATGTTAGAAGGTCAATCAGAGCCATCCGTTTCTCGTGGCTAATATTTGACACTAAAACATTCATTAAACACTCTTCCTAGGAAAGACACCACTTGACAGAGGCACATCTTCAAGTATTTCAATACATTCAATTGAGGATATATTGGGGTTGGAAATAGTCAGATTTTTCTACAAACCTCATTAAATCTAAAGAACTGTTTTTCCATTCCAGAGTTCAGAAGTTGGAAACTTTTTACTTCAGAGGCAGAAGTGGCAAGATCAAGATTTCAAGGTCATTCTCATCTACAGTCTGTGCTCCATGAAACCTTTTCTCAAAAAAAAAAAAAAAAAAGAAAAAGAAAAAAGGAAAAGAGATATGACTTAGTCACTCCCCAGTACAACCATCTCAAATACAACTGGGAGTTTTGGGGTCCTCAAAGATTGTTATGGCAAAAAACTTTCAGTGTTTTACTGACTTTATATAGCCATGTTTAAATGTAATTTAACTGCTATATGCATGATGTACATGTGAACTAGAATATCACACAACTGCTTTGTTTACCAACACTTAATCTTTTATTGAAAATAGATTCTTTTCTCACTTAATATAGCCTGATCATGATTTGTCCTCCCTCTGCTCCTCCCAGTTCCTCCCCAGCCCCTCCCCCACCCAGATCCACTCCCATTCCGCCTCTCATTAAAAAGGAACAGGTTTCTAAGTGATGATAATCAAATGTAACAAAATATAATAAGATAAAACAAAAATTATTACATGAAAGTTAGACAAGACAAAACAAATGAAAGAGCCCAAGAGAAGGCACAAGATTCAGAGAGCCATTTCTTGCCACACTCAGGAATCCTATAAAAATAGTAAACTGGAAGCCACAGTATATAGACAGAAGACATGGTGAAGACCCCTGTAGACCCTTTGCATGATGCCTCAATCTCTGTATATTCATATAGTTTTGTTTGTGTTGATTTAGAGGGATTTGTTTTTGTGGTGACCTTCATCCCATCCAGCCCTTACATTCTTTCTGCCTCCTCTTCCATGGGGTTCCCTGAGATCTGACAGCAAGAGAATTGATGGAGATATCCTATTTAGAGCTTACTATTCCAAGTTATATCACTCTTTGCATAATGTCTGGCCCTGGGTCTCTTTATTTGTAACCATCTGCTTCAAGAGGAGGCTTCATAAAGACATTTTCCAAGATGTATTACTATGTCTTAGTCAGTGTTTCTATTGCCATGTTGAAACATCAAGACCAAAAACAAGTTGAAGAGGAAAGGGTTTATTTGAACTGTGTATGTGTGTGTGTGTGTGTGTGTGTGTGTGTGTGTGTGTGTGTGTGATATGTATATATCAGACTTAAATCTTAACAGAGGTTAAAATTAAAAGAAAGACTGTATAAAGAATTAGCCGAAATACAGCACCCTTCCTCAAAAAGCCATCCCACCGGCACGGTAAAACACGGGCAACAACCGCAAAGCGGGTACCACCTGACACGCGACGCAGCCAGTCAAAAGGAAGCCGACGACACAGAAGACAGCTTATGCTTGAGAGGATGTGGAGCAAGGGGAACTCTCCTCCACTGCTGGTGGGAATGCAAGCTTGTACAGCCACTTTGGAAATCAATATGGTGCTTCCTTAGAAAATTGGGAATCCATCTCCCCTAAGACCCAGCTGTAGCACTCTTGGGCATATACAGAAGGAATGCTCAATCACACCACAAGGGCATTTGCTCAGCTATGTTCATATCAGCATTGTTTGTAATAGCCAGAACCTGGAAACAACCTAGATGCCCTTCAACTGAAGAATGTATAAAGAAAATATGGTACATATACACAATGGAGTACTACTCAGCAGAGAAAAACAATGACATCATGAGGTTTGCAGGCAAATGGATGGATCTAGGAAAAATCATCCTGAGTGAGGTAACCCAGACTCAGAAGGACAAACATGGTATGTACTTATTCATAGGAGAATACTAG
This sequence comes from Onychomys torridus, assembly GCF_903995425.1. NCBI lineage: Eukaryota > Metazoa > Chordata > Mammalia > Rodentia > Cricetidae > Onychomys > Onychomys torridus. The sequence goes on from NC_050443.1 coordinate 138,238,616, forward strand.
ATGTAAAACAAAGATGACTAGACTGCTACACAACTCCAGGGAGGCTACCTAGAAAACGGGACCCTAGGAAAGACCCAGGGATCACCCAATGACAGAGAAATGGATGAGATCTACATGAACAACCTGGATGACAGTGGGAGTAATGAAGGGCAAGATTTGAGGGAAAGAAAGCGTAGGGGAGCAGGAGATCCCAGCTGGATCAAGAACAGAAAGGAAGAACGAGGAATAACAGACCATGATAAATGAAGACCATATGAGAACAGGAATAGGCAGAGTGCTCCAGAGGTCCCCAGAAATCCACAATGATATATCCTCTGTAGACAGCTGGCAGTGGTCGAGGGAGGGCCTGATCTGACCTATTCTGGTGATCAGATGACTAAACACCCTAGCAGTTGTCTTGGAACTCTCATCCAATAAAGGATGGAAGTGGATGTAGAGATCCTCGGCCAGGCCCCAGGTGGAGCTCCAGGAGTCCAATTGTTGATAAAGAGGAGGGACTGTAAGGGTATGAATTGTCGAGACCAAGATTGGAAAAGCACAGGGACAAATAGCCAAACAAATGGAAGCACATGAATTATGAACCAAAGGCTGTGGAACCCCCAGCTGGATCAGGCCCTTTGGATAAGTGAGACAATTGAATAGGTGAACTGTTTGGTAGGCACCCAGGCAGAGGGACCTGGACTTGTCCTTGGTGCATGAGCTGGCTGTTTGGAACCTTGGGCTTACACAGAGACACATGCTCAGCCGGAAGGAGGGGACACAACCTGCCTATACTGAATCCTCCAGGTTTAAATGAGTCCCCAGGGGATTCTTGGTCCTGGAGGACATGGGAATGGAGGGGAGGTGATGGGGGGAAGGTGGGGGTGGGGGCTGGAGGTGAGAGGACAGGGGAACCCATGGCTGATGTATAAAATTAAAACACATAATAATAATAATAATAATAATAATAATAATAATAATAATAAAATAAATAAATGAAAAAAAAGAATTAGCCAAGAGGAAACTGGTGATAATAGAGAGTAAGAATAATAAGGTAAGTGTAACTCATAGGCCTGTGTTTATATCTGTAAGTTACTAAGTATAAGTACTGACAAAACAACAAGGCCTGTGTTTATATCTGTAAGTTACTAAGTATAAGTACTGACAAAACAACATCTTCAAGGCATCATACTTGTTAATTTATTTATCCCTAAGCAGTCCCTAGGGTTCACACCTTGTTTCATTGTGGGATTATTAACAGAACCTTTTGAAAAACACTTGTTATATTGTTCAATAAAACACCTCACCATCATTACCTTTGATTGCATGGATAGATGATGGTCAAGACTTTGACCAGATTGCATTACTGAACAAAAAACACCTCTGATATGTTTACCAGAAGATCATTTCTTAAAGCATGGCATATTGAAGACTCTTAACTCTCCTTTCCTTTCTACAATTCACTTTTTAAAATACAATTTATATGTGTCATTTATAGACATAAACACTTTGAGTTAAATAAGCCTGCACTTTGATAGGTAGGCCTTCCTTACTCTTCCTTGAGGCTACCATAAAATCTTTCAATATTTCAGTTATCATATTTCAGTTTTTATTTAAGGAGACTTGTAGAGTATCTGCTATCAAAGCAATGGTCTCTGCTCTCCACTCCAAGATTATTGCTATACCTATCTACATGACTAGAGAATTTATAGTAATAGAATGTATCATCAACTAAGCACCCCAGTATATTTCAGGACAATATGATACATGCATTTTTACACTCCCCAACCTAGCAGAGTGGTGATGTCACATATCAGGCAAACATTTATTATGCTTGAAATAATTTTTTGATCCTTGTACTCTCCTACCTCCAGTTTGAGGATGCCTTATTAAGAGATCAAGGTTCTCTGTGAGCTCAAAGAGATTTGTAATTCACTGTGAAGATTTTAATAATTTTCCTGAAAGAGTACAATGTGTTCATAGCTGTAGCTTATGTTTCTGGGCCTTGCAACACCACTGACTATTCATACCTGTCACATTCAATCATGTTTTAAACTTACGGTTACTTATAGACCTATTTTGTGTGAAGAACATGCTAGGTGATTTATCTCTCTTCCTATATCTTAATTATCACAATGACTTTTATGATAAAAATATCATTTAAATATTGACTCCAAATTATTATTTAACAACTTTATAAATCAATTGCAAAATCAGAAGTTGTCTCATTTTTCTTCTACTACAACACAAACCTTTTTGACTTTAGAGTTTAGACAGCATTGTGGTCATAACACTCAGTATACTTCCATTTTTCATGGAAAGGTCCTTTAAAATTTTCAATGTTTTCATATAAAAATGGATGATCCAGAGACCTAGGATAGAACCAAACATGACTGAAGGAAGCAAAAATGTCAATGTAGTGATGACTAATGATATTCTGCTGTTGCGGGATATTTGATATCACTATGTGAAGATGTATCACTATATTACCTCACCAGCCTAAGATACCTTCTGATTGGCTTAATAAAGAATGGCCTACAGCTATGCACAGAGAGTAGGTGGTACTTCCAGGCAAAGATAAATAGTCTGGGAAGAATCTGAGAGGCAGGGGATTCACCAGCAAGATGAGGAGAAAGTCGGATATATGGTACTGGGGAGAGCCACGTGGCAGAACATAGATTAATACAACTGGTTAATTAAAGTTTCAAGAGCTAGTTAGAAACAAGCCAAACGCTCACAATCAGTAAGAAATCTCTGTGTCATTATTTGGGAGCTAGTGGTTCAAAGAAAGATCTGTTACATTATGTATACATGGATTTGTGCTTAGCTTAATCATCATCAGAGAGGCTTCATCCAGCAACTAATGGAAACAAATGCAAAAACATAGCCAAACATTAAGCAAACCCAGGGAAATCCTGCAGAGGAGTGGGGAAAAGGGTTGTAGGAGCCAGAGGGCTTGAGGGCACCACAAGAAAACTCACAGAATCAACAATTCTGGGCTCACAGAGACAGAACCAACAACTGGGGAGCCTGCATGGGACTAACCTAGGCACTCTGCATATATGCTTCAGTTGTGTAGCTTGGTCCTCTTGTGGAACTACTAACAGTGGGGACAGGTACTATCTCTGACTCTTTTACTGGCTTTTGGGACCCTATTCCTAATACTGGGTTGACTTACCCAGCCTTGATACATGAGGAGGTACTTGATCTTACTGCAACTGGATGTGCTGTGTTTTGTTGATACTCATGGGAGAAGTGCTCTTTCCTAAACAGAGATGGAGGAGAAGTAGATTTGGGGGTGAGAATAGAGTAGGGAAGTGGAGGAAAGGACTGGGAGGGGAAACTGTAGCCAGGATATAAATAAGATTATAAATACTTCCATTACATTGTCATAATAATACTGAAGTTGAAGGTGTTCCTGGTGTCAGGCAATTTGCCTATTGTTCCCCAGCTAAGAAATAGTACTGTAAGTCTGACCCCAGTATTTATTTATTTATTTTATTTTTTTTATCACTTTACCCCTACAGTAGTACTCTGATGAATGAATAAGTATTCCATTAAATATCACTGTGTCTAATTGTCCTAAAACCTATTGGTCTTCAAACACTGTAGTGTTTTTAGGGAAAAGGCTGAGGAGCTTCAGAATGAGAAAAGAAAAAAGAGATTGAGCAGCCTTACAGCTAAAGCAGACAGAAGGAACTAAGTGCATAAACCAAGGTCCTCCTTGGTGCCTTGTTTTCACACATATGCTACTGAAGACCTCGCTACTCACAGTGGGCTTCCAAACCAGGGAGAAGCTGCTTTTCTTTGGATGAGTTCCTGTGAATAAACTTTGGATCAAGTTTACAAAATTTTTAGGCTACTCTATTTTTTTTTTCTGTGCAAATGTTTAAATTTGAAAAATTTAGAAACAGGGGGCAGAGAAAGAGGGTTATTAATGGTGCTTCAGACTGAGTTCCATTTTTCCATTCCAGTATCCCCAGTACCATCTTTGTTAGAGCACAGTCTGTATTTGGCTAGGAATCCATTTTTCCCCCTGAAAATAAAAAGAGCAGAAAACAACAGACTTGGGAGTATTTAAATATATCCCATATGGAAAGGGCCAACAGTTACCCACAAATTTAGGCTCAACTAAGTTGAATGCTATTTTTGGTCATTTCAGAAAGTGGAAATATCCTTTCTTTTTTTGGTTATAATCATCAAATTAGCAAATCTAGAAGGTAATATATATAATCTCCTCCAGTTAGAATTCAATATTACAGAATTGTTTACAGATGAACACCTACAAGTAGATATAGAACCTGGTAACAGAGAGATGTCAAAATATTGTAGATTTCATATGCAAATTGGGATGACTGAGCTGGGTTCATCAACAACTCACAGTTCAAAAACACACTAAAAAGAAATTAAATGCTTTAACAATGATATATGAGAATATTAATCTCCAGCTCACTTTGATGCAACAGAATATAAAAACAGACATCTCCTTAGTAGGGTTCCTCTTTCCCAATAATTGATTTTAATGTCAGATTAACGCTCAACACTCTGTCAGCCAGGACTAGAGGCTGCATATTATACTAGAGCATGTTTTGAGCTAAGGTGTAAATCTCAGATTGGGTTGAATGGTCATGTTTTCCTGATAGCCATGGACTGCAAGTCAGATGTTTCACTTAGAAAAAGATTTATTCGAACTGTGAAGCAGTAGACATTGATAAACAAACTTATCTTTCTAAAGGGGAATAATTGCTTGAAACCTGATTTTCTGCATGCAGCATGACTTAATTATTCCATTCACTCGTGTAATCAGAAAAGGCTCTTGATGTATAGAAGCACTGAACTTGTGTTTTATGGTTTCTGGATGGTAACAGAACAGTTAGATTTTAAATAAATATTGATGTACAGGTTAGCTGTTCTGCATTTATGCCTTCTCCTAAAATGGCATTAAGCTCCATTCCTTTCCATAATTTAGAATTATAACAAGGAGCTGAAAAATCATGTCATAAGCAACAATTTGGTTTCACACTATTGCTCCACAGCACACTTTGTCCTCTGACATTTGGATGTACATTTTGTTAAGAGAGTTTTGCTAGCCTAACTCTTTTGCTTACCAATGTGTGACTGACTCTGGCAAGTTATTTGTGATTTTTTGTACTTGTACAACAATACAACTTTGCAATAACATTCAGGCTTTTCTCATGAATTAATTACAAAATTAAGGTTGTTAATGCTAGAATGGCTTCAGATCATTCTAGGAGCTTTGGAAGCACATTATTATATTCAGCCTTCATATTGCAGCTAACATCAGAGAGGTTTTTTGACACACTTACTTCTCCTGAACCAAGTACTTTAGAGTTATTATTAAAAATAAACTTTTATAATTATTCACAAGTTACAGTATATAAAATTAGTAAAGCTTTCTTAATCCACAACAATATTAACTGGAATCTAGTGAAAAATATGGTCTATAGATTATTAATAATGGAAACTACTAGAATATTTGAAATTACAGAGTGCTATAAACATAAAGCTATTTAGAAAGATTCTCAGTGAGAACAAATGAACAACAAAGACTGAGAGTACACAAACTGTGCACAAATAGACTGAGTGTGCACAAATAGACTGAGTGTGCACAAATAGACTGAGTGTGCACAAATAGACTGAATGTGAGCAAATAGACTGAGTGTGCACAAATAGACTGAGTGTGCACAAATAGACTGAGTGTGCATAAATAGACTGAATGTGAGCAAATAGACTGAGTGTGCACAAATAGACTGAGTGTGCATAAATAGACTGTGAATGTGAGCAAATAGACTGAGTGTGCACAAATAGACTGAGTGTGCACAAATAGACTGAGTGTGCATAAATAGACTGAATGTGAGCAAATAGACTGAGTGTATGCAAATGGACTGAGTGTGCACAAATAGACTGAGTGTGCACAAACAGATGTGAAACTGACTTTTGCTGAATGCAAAGAACATTTTCATAATTGTGCTATTTTTCAAAATTGTGCAAATTTTCACATGTCTCATCCCAACTCATTACAATTTATATTATTTTTATTTTTTGCTTGTCTTGAGCTGTAAGCAGGATGCTTTACAAATTTTATACAACTTTGTAAGTGGTAAATTTGAGCTTTACCCCAAACCACTCTTTAGCAAATGCATTTTGCTTATTAAAAAAAGTAAGAGAACAGGGAGTAGGTTAATTTTTTTTCTTTTTTTAAAAATTTTATTTAGTCTGACGAGATCAGTCACATTTAGGAGGAAATAAGGTTAATTTGCCAAAAAAATAATATGCTTGGAAGCTTAATTAAAATACCAATTGTTCAAGAGTGAGTTTAATTGTCATATTCGGGCAGGGCATAGGTTTGCTGTTAATTCATATGTATGTTTTTATTTTTTTTATGTGTAGGAGGGAAAACTGAGTGTTAATTTAGAATAAGGGCAAAGAACTGGTTTTCTTATAAAACATAACTGTATATTGTTAATTGATATTATTGCTCCATTTGCCACACACAATAGGCTAGGGAAAAATGGTGACCAACAAAATAAAATATTTAGAGTGATAGAAGATTTTGTGTACTGGCACATTTCTGTAAACATGAACATGGCAGCTAACAAGCTTTTTCCTAACATTTTTAAAAATGTATACACTTGTAAGAGTGTCATATCTTAGAAATGAAATGGTTGTACAGAATGGAAGAACATGTTTGAAAGCCATGTATCTGATAAAGTTTTACTAACCAAAATATAAAATGAAGTCAACTCAAATCCAAAACTATATTAGTTGATTAATTATCTAACATGCATTAGTTATGTAAACGATGAAAATGACAATGGATCTGAATACAGGTTTCTCAAAAAAAGACAAAGAAATGGCCAATAAATATAAGAAAATTGCTCAACACCATTAATTTTCAGGGAAATGCAAATTAAAGCAAGAATGAGGTTTGACCACACAGTTGTTATAATGGTAACAATTAAAAATCAAATGATAACAAGGATTATTGAGGTTGGGGAACTGAAGGGAGGAGCCCACACGCACTGGTGAAAGTCTAAATTCATACAGTCAGTTTGCAAAACTATATGAAATTTCATCAAAAATTAAAAATAAATCTACCATATGATCTAGCATTCTCACTGTTGGCTATATATATCCAATGAAATTGAAATCAGTATGGCAAAGAGACATGCACTCCAGTGTGCAACATAGCATAATTTACAACACAGACTCAATCTAAGTGTGTATTGATGGATAAATGAAAAGTATAGTACATATATTGGAATATTATGTACATAGTGGGATATTCAACTTTAGCAAATAAGAGAATTCTATAATTTGTAACAAGATGGATGAATCTGTTGAGCAATATGTTAAGTGAAATAAACCAAGCATAGGAAGTTGAATCCTGCATAATTTGACTGGTAACTACTGTAGAAAGTAAAGCTCACACAAGTAGAGCTCTGAATGACAGCCTTGCAATACTGATAGGGAAGGAGGTTAGGGAGATGGTAGTCAAAGGACATAAAGTTTTAAGGAAATACGAATTTATGATACATGACAGTGACCGCAGTTAATTGCAATGCATGATTTACTTAAAACAATTCTAACTGTATTTTCAGTTCTTACTAAAACATGTATAGGTTAATGCATAAGTTAAATAGCTTGACTTAATTTTCATACAATGTATGTATCCACTTTGCACACATATACAAGTAATAATAATGGTTTACTTTTATTTTTTAAAAGATAAAAGGGAAAATTGAAAGTATCAGGAATTTCAGATAACTAAGATGTCACTGCATTTACATTACTTGCTTCCAATTTAGATTTAATAGTGAATGTGAAACACAGAAAAATTGCAATGGTGAAGAGCACTGAGTTTATGTGTGGTGCACAATTTCTTTGGTCCATACTTCCTTGATGTATACAAATATATACAAATGTATATAAATCCAGTCTTGTCATCAAATGTGACAGTCTCACCTGTAAGAAAACAAAAGGGGGAGGTTTTGATTTCTGTAATTGAACAGATGTTAAGATAGGGCATTAGTCAGAAGGAAGAGTCCCAACGCAGAATTTGCAGAACATTTCCAAAAATATATGCAGAATATATGCCTTCCCATTTGTGTTGAATTAAGTAAAAGTAACATCAAATTATATCATCTGATAGTAAAATTTTAGATTAAAAAAATTCTAGTTTTACACAGTAGATGAGAAGAACTAGTTTACATTATTTTGTGCGAAGCAAGTGTCAAAATATATTTAATCTCTCTTGAGGACAGATGAATATAGTAGAAACTAACATTTACTAGGGAGTTTGAATGTGAAAGAACTAAATAAATTGTAACACTAAAAATATAGGAAACCAAACCATAGTTTAGAGAGAATTTATTACATAAAGTCCTAGTTCTCAGATTTCATCATCTCTTTGTGTACTAAGGAAAATGTTGGAAAGATAAAAGATGAGGCAATATTGACTTAGGAAAGATGTACAGGAAGAGATGAAAATGTGATAGAATTAAAATGACAGTGGTTAAATTCAAGAATTTGAAAAAAATGAAAAAAAATGAAAAAAATGAAAGAGACAGAGAATAAGCAAGACACTATTTCAAAGCATGGGAGAAAGGAACAAAGACAATTGTAACAGAGGTAACAGCTAACATTTGTAGCAAAAATCCTTATGTTTAATGACAGTCCTGAGGAAGTCAACAGAATCATAGGGATGGAACACAATGTTAGTTAGAAGGAAAGAAACCCTAAGGACTGAAATGATAGATGACACCTTTACATAATGGGAACAAAATAGAGACAAATAAGTAACAAATATGGTAACAAGCCTGCCAATTTTTTATTTTAAAAATGAGTTAGAATTTTTTCAAACATTTAAAGAAAAAAATGAATAACTAAGAAATTGAGAGAAAAGAACTTTATATGTCAGAAAACAGTAAAGCAGTACTTAGAAAATCTGAGTAAACTAAACTAAAACCCACAATTTCTAAATACTTTGTTTATAAAAGTTCATTTTGTATGACTCTTAGATATGGAAAGATGTCATCAATGTAACTAAACACACACACACACACACACACACACACATATACATATATATGTGTGTGTGTGTGTGTATTGTATTCAGGGGAAAAGTTAAGAGACATAAATATACGAATGAAGAAAACGTATGAAGCATAAGGAAGCAGCTATGAAATAGAACTAACCACTAAGTAAATGATAAAGATTGGGACAAAAACAGTAGTGTAGCCAACAATTTCTGGTTTTAAAATATGCAATAAAATAACTTTTACCAGTATCATGAAAATGTATAAAGTACATCAACAAAATCCAAAATATGGTGTTCTGATTAATTTGCCTCACCATCTGAACATTAGATGTTTTCTTACCATGGTTATTACTGATGCAGGGAGCTTTGGTCTCATGATTTTCTTTAAGCCTATATGAATCCTCTACTTGAAATTAAAAGAAGATATATGCTTTCCAAATGACAATCTTGAGGACAAAAAAGAACCCGAAGTTTTTAAGTCAAAAAATAGAAAATATGGGGGAAAATGAAGCCAAAACGTTAAAAATATGCAGTTGGATAGCTAAGAAAATAGGATGATAAAAATAAAGACAAATGTATTCTTTGTAAGAATCCAAAAAGGAATTTTGTTCTTTAAGACTAAGAATCTGAATTAAGTCATAAAGGGACTCTTAACTAATTTCCGAAAATTAAATGAAACTAAAACTGTTTAGATGTACAAAACAAAAACATGAACACAGAATTGAAAAAATAAAGGGTGAAGTGAAGATTTTAATGGTGGAGAAAAGTTTCAAAGCAAAAGGCTTTTGATGAAGATCTCATGTTTAATATTTTGTATTTTGAAGATACAATTTTATCTGCAGGAATTTCTGCTAGACAACTCAGAAGGAGAACAGTGAGGGGTGGATATCAGTACTCTTTTCACTTGAATAACAATTCCAACCCATTATCATCCTAAATATCTGATAGGAATTTGGCTATGCATTCTGGAGAATGTGTGTAGCTTGGGCTATTCTGTTGTAAATTAGGAGGAAATCAATATTTAATGATATATTGAGATATTATTATTTATTTCAATTCAAATCATTGATCTTTAAGGTACTTATAGCATGGTTAATATGGTGCTGTCTACTGAACAAATCAAATTGTATGGGATACCCTAGGATGCTAAAAGTGATATTTTGGGAACAAAAGAATATGTTTGTTAAAACTACAAGTGACAGAAATCAACTACAAGGGACACTTCCAGAAATTATACTCAGTTGCCCTATCAAACTGAAATGTTTCAGGGGACAAGTCACTTCAAATAATGTAAGAAAGACTTTGTTTTTTTGTTTTCTTTTTAATGAACACTGCTCATGTTTGTCAGGTTATACATTTTGATTTGTTTCCTTAATTTTCATATCATGGTTTCCAGTAGGTCCATGTTTCTGTCTTATAATCAACAAAACAAAAAAAGAAAGCAGCATTTCTTTCTACATTACTTCCAGAAAATGCAGTAGTATTTAATATGTGGTTATATGCAAATCTATGTACATATGCAACCATTCACAATTTTATATTAACAAATGCATTATCCATTGTTGTCTATTTCTGCAAATAGACTATAAGGAGATAATTTAAAGGGAGAAATATGTTCTATGCTTATAGAAAATATCTGTAATTGCAAAAGAAAATATATTTAAATATAAGGCATTCAATAACAGGATGAATTTTAACATGGTATTCAGTTATGTATTGTGCAATGAAGTAAAATTTAAAAGGTAGGGGTGAAAGTATATTTGTAATATACTAAGTAGAAGATGATGAAAGTATGGGCAATTGGAAATTACAGAGGCATTGGGAGGCGATTTGATTGTGTATGTGTGTTTAGAATTTTAACACAAGAAGCACTGTGACACCAGTGAGGCTTGTTCAACTACCAGTCACCACACACCCTCCTAGTGTAATATTAGGGTGTTTCTTGTTTAAGCTACAGTACCCCTAAATAAATGAACACACTCAATTTCATCTTCTACAAATTCACAATTATATTTGTATATGGTATTTAATGTAAAAATCATAGGTAGAAATTTCCTTAACAGGCTACTGTTTTTTCTTTCTATATTCCTACCAAGTTGTTAAAATGGTATACATACATGATAGATGACCTATGTTCAAATGGCTTCAAATATTTACTGATGCCAAAGCCAGGAGAAAGTTGATAAGTGTCTCTGCCTCACAGGTTATTCAACTTCAGCTCAGGAACAACAGCCTGCCTCCACCTTGTGGGTGTGCTTTCTGGGCACTATAGATCTCTTAGTAAGTACTATGTACAAATATCCCTGGGACACTCCAAAATCTACAAAGTCACCTTTGAAATGTTGCATGCTTCAAAGGCTAAGCAGAAGCATATGCAAACAGCTATCACTCCACCACTTTACCCTTCCCATTAAACTGTGTAGAGTAAAATGAATGTGTGCGTGCCTTCCTGACACCATAGAAAATGGCTGAGGAAGGAGATCATTTCTGGGAATAGACATATTTCCCAACTGGGATGAACTGACAAGGAGGATGAAAGTTCATCCTAGAAAAACAATCAAATGTGCCCTTTACCACCTAAGAAGTCCCCAAAGAGTCCATAGGAAATGAAAGCAAGCATGACAGGAAGAGCAATGCTGTTAATATGTTTCTGAGGTAAAGGGCATGTACATTTTCTAATGTGTGCGAAATGGATACTCTCTTGTAATGTCTAGCCCTCCAGTGGCATTCAATAAGTGCTTAATAATGGCAAGGGTAATGTGATTATTCCTCCCCCCATGCCTCTTCAAGAGACCTCTGAAGTGAGAGCAGTCCATAATCTCTTAACACCTCCAGGTGACTGTGTTAAGTAGGATTACCTGAGCTAAGGAGAGACTTGCCTCCAAGATAATAGGCAGGGGAGTTACTATTTGTGCGCAAGAATTTTTTTTCCACTATTCTTAATTCATTGAGACCTCTTGTCACACAGTCACCTAGAGGGCAAAGCACTAGAGAAACAGCAGTAGCAATTAAGATCCCGTTTGCTGCCCTAGGCTTGTTTTGAGTTCATTGTTCAGCAGATGAGCTAGTTCAGGTTTTAACTTTCAGCAGTTCATTTGATTGAACTTGGGACCAATAAATGTGAGAGGGCAAATAAAGCCATGTGAACTACTTATGATTTGAAAATGTAACCTGGAATTGAGATCAGTAAACAATAACTTGAAAGGGAATTGCCATTCGATTTTTTTTTTAAATTCTCAGTATTTCCAGTTTTGAAAAATGAGTAAGGTGTAACATTTGCTGCCTTTTGTTGCTGTTGGCTGAATTTGTTTCGGAACCTGGTTACACCGGAAGCAGCAGTGGCTTTCCTAATCCCTGTCAAGTCAAGTCTTCACAAACTGTCCCTAGATTAAGCATCTCATAACTTTTCATGGAACATCTCAATGTAAAAATTCTTTATGATGCTTGCAAAGTAAGATTTCACTGAAAAGATTTATAAGAGGGACGTGCATATTACTAATCCTGTATGATTAGATAGGTGAGTTCATGAGATTTTCTGATAAATATGTCTTTTAGCGTCCTGAGTGACTTATTCTCAGAATCTTATACTAACATGGACTTAATTAAGGACCATGGTTTTATTTTAAACACAAAGACAGCTGTGGTAGTGAACATTCAGAAATGGTGCCAATGATATCCACCTCCTGCATCTATATTCATCTCCCTCAATGAAGTAGGATTTCAAGGAATACTAAAAAATATTGTGACTTTTTAAGTTAGATCATAAGAAAACGTTAATGGTTATACCTTATTTTTTCTGGAATAAACAACGGCTTGTTTACCACATAGTAAGGATGCTCAAACTGCACAATGAAAAAAATCACATAACAAGATGGAGGCCCCATGATAATGGGAATATAAGTGAGCCAATTTGGAGTATATCCTCCAGGCCCAGTGAAAACACCACAAAACCTCAGTGACAGTTCATGTTGTGACTGTAATTTCATACTAAACTACCAAACTAAACCTCTGTGAAGTTCTTGCTGTAAATATGAGTAGACACTATTGTTTTAATCAACTAATTTCTGGATTACCACAGAATTATAAACACAATCATTAATAAAAATTGGGTCATTGTATACTGAAAATAATTATAATTGTTGTTACTTTGAAAATGCTTTAATATATTCTAGTCTCTGATTATTACTTTTATTATCCTTTGTACATGTTTGAAATATCTTTTTCATGCTGTTCCTTCCCCCTGCAATGCTCTTACATCGTTGGCACCTGTCAAAATTCCACCTATCATTTTGTGTGTGCTAAATTTCCAAATTCTTTTTACATCAAACCATCTGCTCCAGTCAGAGGCAAGTGTGTTTTTCAGATCCTTTATAACAGTTCATTTTAATATTTTTATAATGTCTCATATACAGTAACATTTCTTTCCAATCTGCTTAAACATTCTAAATTTATTTGTTGGTTTTAGGATATAATAGACAGTAGTGAATTTTATCATTGTGATGTCATTTGTTTGTATTTTAGAACAGTCATATTAAATAATATCAGAACACCTCTATATCTTACTGGGCTTTATACAGCATGGTTAAGAATACTGACAGCTGGGCTCATAGAGACTAAACCAACAACTAGGCAGTCTTCATGGGACTGACCTAAGCAATCTGCATATATGTTGTATTTGTGTAGTTAGGTCTTCCTGTTGGGACTCCAAACAATGGGTACAGGGGCTGTCTCTGACTCTTTTACTGGCTTTTGGGACCCTACTTCTCATACTGGGTCACCTTGCCCAGCCTTAATACATGGGGAGGTGCTTGGTTTTACTTGATATGCCATGTTTGGTTGATACTCATGGGAGACCAGCGCTTTCCTAAACAGGAACAGAGGGTGAGTGGTTTGGGGGTAGGGGTGGGAACAGGACGGGGCTGAGGGGGAGGGACTTAGAGAAGAGGCTGGAAGGGAAGCAGCAGCTGGGATATAATATAAATAAATAAATTTATTAAAAAATAGAATACTGGAATGACTATTATATCAAACAAATAGACTCTGCAATATGATAAGAACTTAGTAAATTCTTACCATCTGAAACTGAAAGAGGTTTCATTTAGAAAATCACTGTAAGACCAACCTGGCACCAATTATCATGTAGTTATAATGACATGGTTTGATTAAAATAGCTGACACTGTGCTGTCATAATATAAGTACTTAAGAATATCGCTCTATGTTATTTCTTTCCTTTTCTGTAGCATCTAATAATGCCCAGCATATGAAAATTTATGTTTCAAGCTTCTTATATTATCTTAATCCTTTCAAACAGTTTATACATGGCTACAGTTCAAAGTGAAGAAATCAAATCATAAGAAAGTAGGGAACCTTGCCTCCAGTTTCCAAGGTGCTAAGTAGCTTTCCAGGTTAGTAATTGCTGTGCTTAGCCCAGAAGCAAGGATCTATCCCAAAATTTAACTTGAAATTGTGAGAACATTGGAAATACACAAGCAATATAATTTACTGAGACAACTTTGTATTTATTTATTTACATATTCCTATTAATTGTAAACTACAAATAAGACAAGGCTAGTAAATATTCCTTATACATTTCACAAAGAACTCATAGTGAAAGAAGCATAGTGGAGGGGAAGTATTTGACTACACAGGCATCTGCTTTATATAATAAAATATGAACTTCACCCTCCATGTCATTGGTGGGACTCATCAGAATGGAGATGGAGTGTGTGAGGACAACTGATGAATTCTGCCTGTGAGTTGGCCCAACAGACAATTTGTAAAATAGCAATAATGTACTCATTATGTGGGAGGTTATAAATAGTACTTGGTTAATCTTTTGAAAGCCTTTCACATAACATGAAGATTGTTCTGTAAGTGTAAGTCTTCCGATTTCCATAAAGCCAACAGGCATAGTTAGGATAGGACAAGGATCTTCATAGTGACGAACTTTAAAATTCTCAGCAGGTTAGAAATAATACCTTCCATGGAGTCTTCCATAGGTCTGAGTAACTAAGTCAGCTTACCTATGGAACATGTAGTGTTGTTCTCCCATGTACATTCCAATATCCTATGTGCTAAAGAAAGGTCCATTACCAGCAATTAAATGCTTCTGCTATAAACAATATTGGACACCTCCACAAATTCCACTAGCCAAAGCAGGAGCTGTCTGACCATCCTTAAGCCTATTGGAACCAGGGAAATGTCAAGTGCCTTGAAAACACATGTTCAAAAACATGAGCATCACTATCAAATCAAAGCAACTTTACCTGTAGAATTGGCCACAAGAAGATTCACTTCTGTGATCGATTCTAACTCACAGTATTAAGCTCTGGCCAATGTTGGTTTTAACTTACTTTTAATATGCAGAGAAAACCTCATTGTTTAGTTAATAAAAAATATTTTCCTCCAATTTACCTGTAAATGGTTTCTTGTTTACAGCTGAACTTTGGTTAATTATTACACATACTTAAACTATCCATTTACAATTTATTTTATACTAGTTTTCTTTAATCAGTGAATTAATTGATGAATTTAGACAAAGAAAGCCTTTCTAAAGGAGAGGATAATACTGAAAATCTCACTGTCACTTTGGTATGCCCCTCTTAAAAATTGTTTTTCCTTTTATTTAAAAGAATCTTTTTTTCACATAATATATCCTGATTACAGTTTCTCCTTCTTCTGTAAGTCCCAGTTCCACCCTACTTCCCCTCCCAATGTGACCCATTTCCTTTCTGTCTCTCTCTAGAAAAGAACATGACTTTAGATAAATAACAAAAGAAAGTAAAATATAATAAGAAAAAAACAAATGCCATCACATTGAATTGGACAAAGCAAACCAACAGAAGGAAAAGAGCCCAAGAAATGGCACAATATAGTTGGAAGCTTTCCTGTGTCCCACCCGCTACGCAGCTGCTCAGACTCAAATAAACACACAGAGGCTTATATTAATTATGAACTGTATGGCCATTAGCTCAGGCTTATTACTGACTAGCTCTTACATTTAAATTTACCCATAATTCTTATCTATGTTTAGCCACATGGCTTTGTACCTTTTCTCAGTTCTGCCTTGTCATCTTGCTTCTTCTGTGTCTAGCTGGTAACTCCTGACTCAGCCTTCCTCTTCCCAGAATTCTCCTTGTCTGCTTATCCCACCTATACTTCATACCTACTACTGGCCAATCCACATTTTATTTATCAACCAATCAGAGCAACAGACATTCACAGCACACAGAACTACATCTCACAGTAGCACAAGAATCAGCACAAGACCCAGCCATTCATACACTCCAGAGTCCCATAAAAATACTAAACTGAAAGCCATAATATATATGCAGAGGACCTAGTGTAGACCCATGCAAGCCTTGTGCTTACTGCCTCAGTCTTTGGGAGTTCTTATGAATTTTGCTCAGTTGATTCAGAGGGCCTTGCTCTCCTTGTGTTCTTCATCCCCCTCTGACTTTTACATTCTATCTCTTCTTCCATGGGGTCATATGTCCTATTCTTATATGTCCTTTTTAAAACTCCCTGAAAATTTGTTATTCTAGGCTAGATATTAATGCCTTTCATAATGCATTTAAATATTTAAGAAGATCCTTTTTTATTATTTTAACAGATCGTTAATTACATGTCTCCTGAAAGTTAATAATTATATTGTGCTATGAATGTGTGTAAATATCATAGTTTTGCCATGAAATCTCACATTATTATCTTAAATTATAGTTAATTTTATATAAATTACAAAAATGAAATCACTGTTTTCAGTTATGTAAAAGAACTATCAAAAAAGGAGATGATGATTATAATTTTCACAATAGGTTATACAAAAGTTAGGGGTATCCTAACTTTTTAATGGATTGGTTTAATAGATTCAGTGAAGTTATCATCTTCTGTTTGTGTGGACAAGCTTTGTATTTTTATATGGCTTGAGTTGAGAGTACAGTTTTCAGTTACTGACCTCTCTAAAAACTTATTTATTTAGTAGTGCTTTTTATTTCTGAATAGTGTAAATACATACAAATTAAATACTTCTGTACCTGAGATTCCCATTTTTTCTAAATAATTTTAAGAAATAAACAAGTCAGGTATATTAATTTTTTTAGAAATATTTTATTTTATAATTAATTTAATTTTACATATCAGCCATGGATTCCCCTGTCCTCCCTCCTCCCACCTCCCAGCCTTCCCCCAAACCCTCACCTCATTCCCACCTCCTCAAAGATAAGGTCTCCCCTGGGGAGTCAGCTAAGCCTGGTAGATTCAGTAGAGGCAGGTCCAGTCCCCTCCTCCCTACACCAAGGCTGAGCAAAATGTCTCAGCATAGGCCCTAGGCTCCAGAAAGCCAGATCATGCACTAAGGACAGGTCCCAGTCCCACTGCCTGGGTGCCTCACAAACAGTTCAAGCTAATCAACTGTCTCACTTATCCAGAGGGCCTGGTCCAGTTCCATGGGGGCTCCTCAGCTATTGGTTCACAGTTCATGTGTTTCCACTTGTTTGGTTATTTGTCCCTGTGCTTTTTCCAATCATGGTCTCAATATCTGTTGCTCATATAATCCTTCCTCTCTCTCACCAATTGGACTCCTGGAGCTCCACCTGGGGCTTGGCTATGGATCTCTGCATCTGTTTCCATCAGTCACTAGATGAGAGTTCTATCATGAAAGTTAGGGTGTTCAGCCATCTGATTACCAGAGTAGGTCATCTCAGACACTCTCTTGACCATTGCCACTAGTCTATAGTGGAGTTAAAATATTTTCTATAGTTTTATATATATATTTATATATATATTTATAGTTTCCACACATAAAAATATCTGTGTTGGCTATCACAATTCACTAATAGTCTTTAAGGAAGGTTATATAAAGTATATAATAATAACTCAGTACTCCTAATATCATGCTATAAATAATTATCTTTACAGAGAATTTCAAATCATGAACAAGGATTTTTTTTTTTTTTGCCAATTATTCCTTGAATTCTGAATCAGTTGGTTGTATGGTGGGCCAAAACTCCCTCATTGTGTATGTGACTGTTATATGTGTGTGTGGTGTATGTGCATGTGTATGGGCAGACATGTATACTTCTGCATGTCAATTGCCCAGAGGAGCAGTGTGTATTATAGTTTACTACTTATTCCTTTGATGTTAGGGTCTCTACCTGAAGCCAGAACTCTGTTTTGTTTTGGTGTTTGTATATGTATTTATTTGTTTCCAACTCGGATAGGAGCCATCACACCATAATTAGAGTGGGAGTAGTAGGTGTGTGTATAGACCATGCCCACCTTGTTTCCTGGGTGCTGGCATCTAAAATTCAGTCCTCATGCACACATAGCAAGCATTCTTAACCTATGAGCCATTTCTCCAGTCTCTAAAACTTTCTACTTCTGCTGTGCTTTATGGAACAGAACCCCTTGGAAAAGGAATACAACTTAATATATGATTACATAATATCAAAACAAAAAATGTCTTCTATATAGTTTAATTTTCAAATGCAAGTTGGGCTCATTATGGCTCAAGCAAGCAAAAAGCCAAATAATTTTCTTATTACACTGGATAGATCTCATTATTACTATCTAACTGCATGAAAGTTGACTCTCTAAAATGAAGTTTATAGAGTATTTAATATCTTCTTTTACTTATCTTTGCAATTATGTTAGATTCAAAATGTATTATGTAAACAGCTGCTATATCCTCAAGCAGTGTTGCTCTTTGATCCCAGAGAAGTACTTTCTTTTCAGCTCTAGAACATCCTGCCATCCCTCCATCTGCATGCTGGTTTAACAACTGGATGATAAGAGAAATATAAGCACATATATACATGTATGTGGTGACTTTATTTTTGTCTATTTAAGGATAATATTCAATCTTGTAATAGATTTTTCTTTAAATAATATTCATGTATGTTATAAATGCCTATATTTTTATCATTTATTAATTGAAAAGTATAACAAATATTACTATTTTGTGAACATTATAATATATAAATAATTATTTGAAATAATCATTTTCTTATTAAAATGTGGATGAATTACAGTTACAAGTGATTACTATGATATACATTCATTTTTTTATATATTAGCATCACATAAATAATATACAGTCATAGAGAACCAAAATGAAAATGACAAACTAAATCTCACTAATGGACATTGATGGCACTGTATTGTGAGTTACTGTTGCTAATTTTAGAATATTGTGACTTTTGAACAGACGTTCTGAGAGTATTTTCAACACCCTGAAGTAAATCTTCTGTAGGGTTATTTGACAGATGTCATTGGAGTTCTTTCAAATCAGGGGATAAAAGTATAGTTCTGCAAACAAGAAAATGTGAGCAGAAAGGCTTTTGGGCATGTGGGTAGGGAGGCTGGCACATACTTAGTTCAATTAAATGCAACTTCAAATTGTGAATTTGCTCAGAGCTGAAACAAACAAACAAACAAAAAAGAGAGCCGTGTGAAAATTTGTTTTGTTTTCATTCTTAAAGTGAATTCTGTTCTGCCCTTGATACACTCACATGGTGCTCAGTGCTGCAGGTGTAGTCTCTCTCTTAAATGTGAGAGGTTGTAATCCATGCTGCTAGAAACCTGTTTGCTTCCCAGCAGTTGAGGTATAAGGGAAACTACAACCCATTTGCTTTCAATGTGGTTATGTGACTTGACTTTTTACATCCTAATGAGTTTTCTCAACATGCATGAAAATGAAACACAAATGTCTATGCCTGATTTTGAGGCCACTGCAGATGAACTCTTCACACACAGAGAACAGTCCTACTGATTACCACTAGAAGTCTCAATTTAATTCTCAGAGGATGGCTCAGGATGATCTTGAAGCTGAACAGAAGATAGTAGCCTGGATGGGGAGATGGCTTAGCTAGGGATGGCTTTGTGGCATTCACTCTGGGGAAAAATAATGAGGTACACTTACTGTTAAGAAATGTAAATGATATCTGCCCAGGTCCTTCTGGCTTTCAAAGTCTCCATTGAGAAATCGGGTGTTATTCTGATGGGTTTGCCTTTATAAGTCAGTTGGCCTTTTTCCTTTGCTGACCTTAATATTCCTTCTTTATTCTGTACATTTAGTTGTTTAATTATTATGTGGCAAGGGGACTTCTTTTAGGGGTCTCTGTGGGACCAGGACCTGTCCTTGGTGCATGAGCTGGCTGTTTGGAACCTTGGGCTTACACAGGGGCACATGCTCGGCCTGGAGGGAGGGGACAGGACCTGCCTGTACTGAATCCACCAGGTTTAGATGGGTCCCCAGGGGTGTCTTGGTCCTGGAGGACATGGGAATGGAGGGGAGGGGCTGGAAGGAAGGTGGGTGTGTGGGCAGGATGGGGGAGGACACAGGAACCCATGGCTGATGTATAAAATTAAAACACATAATAATAATAATAATAATAATAATAATAATAATAAAATAAATGTAAATGAACATAGACAAAAAATCAAAAGAATAAATAAAATTGAAATTAAAAATTAAACTTTTTCTAGCCAAAGGATTAAAAGCAGAATAGTTTTAAAGGACAGACTTCTCTACTGAAAATTAATTTTAGAATTTTCAGGGAAGACAGTAGACTGGAGGCAGGGAAGGAACATCAGAATAAGAAAAAAGAGGATGTTATCCTAAAGAGAGAACTGGAGGAAAAGATTTAAAAATTAATAAAGGAAGTGTAGGGATACTGGACAATTGCAGAAAATAGAGTACATGGCATTAATAGTTAGGCCCAATGCAGTCTTAACCATGCTGTTAATTGGATGTTGGGAAAGTCTCAGAAGCTACATTCATTGAGAAAAGCCAGAGGAAAACAGACAATCCAATGCTCTGACAACTCACAGCACTTACAAGTTTCAAATCCACTTGAAAGTTTTGTTGAAAGAATTATTTTCTAGGAAACAACCACAGGTAAGGTAGACTTAATTTGTCCTTCTATGGCCTGTATGTTAGGGAAGGAACAGAGAGGCATTAAAATTGAGGGTTTGATAGATTCAGGTGCAAATGTAATTATAATTTCACCAAAATATTGGCATCAAGTGTAGCCTCTTCAGGAGGTAAATATTCAACTTCTAGGGATTAGAACTTTATCTCAGATAAAAATTAAGTACAACATGGGCTGAGTATATAGGGCCAGAAGTACAGATAGGAAAATTAAAGCCAAATGTAGCTGACATAGCAATGAACTTATGGTGATGTGATTTGTTGCCACAGAGGAAAACATAGATTAACATTCCTCCAATCTCAGAAACAAACAATAAAATAAAGAATCATTATGAGAAAATTATTAAAAGGTATTATCAAGAACAATCAGACTGTTCAGGTTGCACATAAGCAGACTACAACATCTGTTTGTCTTTCAAAAGTATCAACAACCCTATTTTAAAATGGTTAACTCACAAACCTGGGTAAAACAATGTCCTTTGACATCAGAAAAATTACAGGCATTGTAAAACCTGGTACAAAAGCAGAAAAATGCTCAACATATTAAAGACTTGACTAGTCTGCTTTGGGATAATCCTTTTGTACACTGTGCAGATTTGTTGCACTGATTGGTTTAATAAAGAAGCAGAATAGGATAAAGTTAGGCAGAAAGGCCAAACTGAGACTGATGGGATGAGGAAGGGGTGAAGTCAGAGGACTCACCAGCCAGATGCAGAGAGAGCAGGAGATGAATGCACCAAGCTAACAAAGGTACATCTACATGTCAGAGCATAAATAAGGAATATGGGCCAACTTAAAATGTAAGAACTAATATAAACCTCCTTGGTAATATGCCTAAGCTATTGGCAGAGCATTTACAATTAGTATATGTCTCTATGAGGTAATTTGGAAGTGGCTCCCAAGATAGGAAAACTCTACCTACAACAGTCCTTTGAGATTTCCTATATTTTTTTATATTAAAAAGAATCTGGAAAATGGAGAATGGTAAAAGATTTGAGAGCTACAAATAAGCTGATTTAGCCAATGGGCTCTTTACAGCCTCGAATTCCCATTCCTTATTTATTGCCTAATCATGGTCTATTATAGTTATTGATTTAAAAGACTGCTTTTTTCTATACCATTAGAAGAACTGGGTAAAGAATTTTTTTTTTCTTCACAGTGATTACTTTTAATAATTCCCAGCCTGTTAAAAGATATCATTGGAAAGATCTTCCACAAGAAGTGTTAAACAGCCCCTTCTTGTGTCAATATTTTGTACAAGAGCTGTTAGAAATAATTCATGAACAGTTTCCTAAATCTATAATTTGCCACTATAAGGATGATATCTTACTGGCTGATTTAGATGCAGATATCTTAGAAAAAAAACATTTCGTGAATTAAAGAGAATTTTGCCTTGTTGGGTATTACCAATTGCTCCTGGAAAAATAGAAAGAGGAGATTCTATCAATTATTTAGGATATAAAATATGTTTACAGAAAATTCAATCACAGAAAGTACAAGTCAGGAGAGATCAGTTACAAACTCTTAAAGATTTTCAAAAATTGCTGGGAGATATTAATTGGCTATGTGCTGTGTATATCACTCTATATAAATAAAGTGCTGATTGGCTAGTAGCCAGGCAGGAAGGATAGGGTAGGTGGGACAAGGAAGAGGAGAAGCCTGGGAACAGGAAGGCTGGAAGGAGACACTGCCAGCCTCTGCCATGAGAAGCAACATGTAAAGACACTGGTAAGCCACAAGCCATGTGGCAAAGTATAGACTAACAGAAATGGGCTAAATATAAGAGTAAGAGCTAGACAATGGTAGGCCTCAGCTAATGGCCAAGCAGTTAAAATAATATAAGTGTCTGTATGATTATTTTATACATGGGTTGTGGGACCGCAGGGGCTTGGTGGGACCTGGAGAGAAGCTCTCCAACTACAGCTATGGCCCACAATTAGATTAACTACTCAAGAACTAGTTGATTTACTTAAAATCTTACTAGGTGATAAGGGCTTAAATAGTCCAAGAAAATTAACCAAGATATAACCTGTCAAAAAAGGAACTCCTCCAAACTAGAGTTAGGGCAGAATTTTGTTTCTGTCTTTCAAGAGAATAAAAACATCCAGCTAAGGAATCTAATGACCACTAGGCAAATGAGACATCTGAAAAAGAATGACAAATCATCAAGGGAAATACAAAGAAAAAAAGTAAGTTGGCTTAATGGTATAGCACACCTCCAACAGGGTAGAATTTCATAAATCTTCTCAAATGCTTCCTT
This sequence comes from Onychomys torridus, assembly GCF_903995425.1. Classification (NCBI taxonomy): domain Eukaryota; kingdom Metazoa; phylum Chordata; class Mammalia; order Rodentia; family Cricetidae; genus Onychomys; species Onychomys torridus. The sequence continues at coordinate 138,261,846 of NC_050443.1, forward strand.
TGCTGATCTTTACAAATATAAAGGGCAAATAGTCTTTTTTTTAATCTTTTGGAATTAAGATATGTATCCGGCTTGTTAAATAAGAAACACAGAACCGATTGCAGAGTTAAAAACCACTAGGTCAGAGCAAGATCGGAAAACCTTACCCTTCACTGCTTCTGCTGTTCTTCCTCTCCGCAAGAGACCTATTTCTCTGCGTCCTGTCTATTTAAAAACTTTCTGTTCTCCTCTCTCATTGGTTGTAAACCCAGCCACATGACCTCCTCATCACAGCCTGTTTGTACAGACCTCCAGGTCTTCTATGGTTGGTATTGAGATTAAAGGCATGTGTCTGCCATGCTGGCTGTGTCCTTGAACACACAGAGATCTGCCTAGCACTGCCTCCCAAGTGCTGGGATTAAAGGCCGGCCCCACTACTGCTCAGCTTCTGCTCTGGCTTGCTCTGACCTCAAGGCAACTTTATTGACATACAAATAAAATCACATTTGAATACAAATGAAATATCACTATATTTCCCCTTTTCTATTTTTATAAAAAGAAAAAAAGGAAAATGTTATAACTAATATAAGAAAAACTATATACAAAAGTACAATAACAATATATACCATATATACAAACAATAAATACCTAAACAATGTCTAGTCCATTTGTATTTGACAAATTCAGAGAAAATAATTCCATTATCTATCCTATTTTGGTAAGTCCAGAATGTACCTGATTCACTTTTTATCCTAACTTATATAGCTAATGGAACTGTCTTATAACGTCTTTCAAATTTATACACTTACAGCTCTTAGTGAGTTTTTCTGAAATCCTTAACAAAGATAATTATAACTATAACTAACTGATCTTCAACTCCCTCAGAGACCCAAGAAGGAAATAATACTACCTAATAAAAAATAAAAACAAGAACTGCATGCAAGCAGCTTCCAAAAAAAAAAAAAATGTGAGTTGACAGAAACAGCCAGCTGCCTGGACAGTCACCTGATGTTTCTCCACAGTGTTGGGGCATCATCTTAAGCCTACAGGCTTAGCGTATCTGACAGACTCTTTTGTGAACTAGGATGTATACAAGGTCAACAGTTTGACCTCACATTTGGTGAGAGAAGTCAATGTACCAGAAACACCTGAATTCCATTAGTGTCATGTCATGATTCAGGATTTTAAATTCTGGAAATTATTGATTTTTTTTTCAATTCAGTTGTCCATTTTTCTTGGCTGTGTATATGTGGCTTCATCTTGACATCCTCTTCTTTTCCACATCCCTCTATTAAACGCCAGTCTACTATTGAGAGGGGTGAGCTTAGTTATTCTTCAAGAATAACTGTTTCATCTGCTGTTCCATTGCACATCAGAAGCCATTGGCCCACTTCCTGTTCAGCTGCCTTCGAAGAAAAGGGCACGGTACCTTTTACAGATTGCAAAGGTCACTCACTTCAGGAATGGTGCCATATTGTCCTGGCTTCAGAAGATGCCTTTTGTTAAAGCCACAACCACACTTATTTTGGCAAGAATTGGTTGTCCTTGGTTTCATGTCCTGTCTGTCCTGTTTGTCAGCAGTTGATTCGAGGATACTTTGTTGTCCAGTGGCTAACTTTTGCCACAATAAAAGTTAGCTCCATATGCAGTTTCTTCAATGCCCATATTTTCTCTGAAGTAGATTGGTACTGCCAGGAGCTGTCATGTCTCATAGTCATAGCAAAAAAGAAAAATTCTTGTTATTAAAACATTTTAAATGCCATATTCTGTAGATCTCTGAAGGGTTTGAAGATGACCTGTCTATCTAAAATATATCTGTTTGATCTTGAAAACACACCTAATATGACTACAAGTTCAATTGTAATGTCTAACCACTAATTTTCATTTCTATATATCCTAATAGTTGGTAATACTAACATTCAAGTATTAGCAAATTGCATTACATTGTTAAATGAATGGTATAAATACAATATGCCAAACAAGATTAGAAATATGTGTATGGTATAGTCTTACAATCTCAATCTCAATAATAATAATTTGTATACAATATAAAATAATCCAATTGAATGTAAAGTATTTAAAACTAGTAATTGTCTTTTTCTTTTTTTTTTTTTTAACAAGCACCTTTTGCCTAGCCCTTTTCCTAACCCTTAACAACAACTTGTAACCAACCCTCCTAAACAATGAAAACTATCCCAGACCCAATACCCATAAAAAGACCAAAAAAACCAACCACCCCACACCACCCCTTTGGGAGTGTGGGCGTCGAATTCTTAAAATTGCTTCCTGCTGGGTATGGGTGAAGTTATCTTTATTCTGAAAAGAAAAATTTTGGGTTAATTGACAAATTCTAGGAAAGATAACTATATTCTTTGTTATCCATAATGCAAAAGTTCAGGGTTTATCTCAAGTCCTTATTCAAGTAGTCTTTGAAACTGGATCATCTCAGCTAGCCATCTCAGAATTGCTCTAAGCACTTTGTAGTCCAAAGCTGATCTGTAGATGATGTTTGTCAGCTTAGTGATATTATTTTCCATGTGGAATTGTCGTTGTGGGGCCCCATCTTCTTCCTGGAGATTTCATTTGATGTTAGGCCTGGCCGTGATTTCCTGCAGAAAACTGAAAAGAGACTCGAACACAAAGACATGTATAGGCAGCTAATCGAAGCCTTTTCTCTAGAATTAATTAGTACTCTATATGACCATTATTATCTTAACAGTTTAATATATATATATATATATATATATATATATATATATGTGTGTGTGTGTGTGTGTGTGTGTGTGTGTGTATATATATATATATATATATATACCTATATATATATCTTGTAAATTTTGATATAAAATTCATACTTTAAGCAAAGTTTAAAGAATCAGAATAGAATCAAAGAATTGAGATTAGTAATAGAATAGTCCGTTAACTAATTTGGTTTTTCTCCTGTCCCATGTCAGAAGAGGGCTCTTTCTTCTGGTATGATACAGGGAGTTTTCATTTTCCTTTTAACAACATGCTTGAGTTTAAAGGAGGAGAGAGCCATTCTCCAACTCCAAAATCAGCTTGAAGCTTTAATTGAACTGGGATTAAAAGAAGACTAAGAGTATTAATATTTTAGAGAAGAGCAGAAACAAACATTTAGGAAGATTTATGAAATTTTGTAGATGATATACCAATAGGCCATTTTACTCTTTTTTCCTGGGACAGATTATTTGTCCTTTTTCTTCAGTTGTCTCATTTGTCCAGTGTTCTTCAGATTCCTTAGCCTTCATTCTCCTAAAAGACAAAACGAAAAAACCTTCCCCAAGACTAATTTTGGGGAGGTCCCCTTTTGGCAAGTTATATCTGATTAAATGAAAAGGCATGTATTAATGGTATAAGTGAGTTTAAACTGGATGGTCATGTTGGTTGATGAACTATCACCTCTTCTAATTAAGAGATCTCTCTTGTTCAAATCGAACCTTTATCAGTTTTGATGGTACCCACACCTTATCTTCTCCTGCAGAAACAAAAGCAAAACCTCATCCCCAATGTAACACATACCCTGGTTTCCATTCTGAGGTCAGCACATCCTTGAAGTATATTGGCTGATTTAATTCTGTTGTTTTTTCTATTAACCAATGTCTCTCTGCAGCTGTTGTTCCTTTCTCATTAGCATTGAGAAAATTCAAAGTTAATAGAGCATTGTGCAGTCTATTTCTGGGGTTTTTTGTTACCCCTTTCTGTTTATTTATCATGTCCTTTAGAGTTCTGTTGGATCTTTCTATAACTGCTTGGCCTGTAGGATTATGTGGTATACCTGTAATAGGCTTTATATGATAATAAGCAAAAAACTGTTTCATTTTAATAGAGACATATGCTGGAGCATTGTCAGTTTTAATTTGTGCAGGTATACCCATGATGGCCATAACTTCTAGCAAATGAGTGATTACAGAATCAGCTTTCTCAGAACTCAAAGCAGTTGCCCATTGAAATCCTGAATAAGTATCGATAGTATGGTGTACATATTTCAATTTTCCAAATTCTGCAAAGTGAAACACATCCATCTGCCAGATTTCATTCCTCTGAGTAGCCTTTGGGTTACATCCTGCTGGTAATGGTGTCTGATTGTAGAAGGAACAAGTAGGACATTTCTTTACAATTTCCTTGGCTTGTTGCCAGGTTATGGAAAAATCCTTTTTTAAACCTTTACTATTGACATGATGTTTCTTATGAAATTCTGAGGCCTCCAGCACATTTCCTATCAATAATTTATCAATCTCATCATTACCTTGTGCTAGAGGGCCTGGCAGACAAGTATGGGGTCGGATGTGAGTTATATATAAAGGATGACTCCTTTCCCTGATTGTATCTTGTAATTGAATAAATAGTGAAGTTAATTCTGAAGCATCAGGGATAAATTCTGCAGTCTCAATATGTAATACCACTCTTTCAGCATACCGAGAGTCAGTAACTATATTGAGAGCTTCTGAAAAATCCATTAATACCAACAGAATAGCATACAATTCTGATTTTTGAACTGAATTATAAGGACTTTGAACGACTTTACTTAAATTTTCTGATTTGTAACCTGACTTTCCTTGTTTGTTGGCATCTGTATAAAATGTCTGAACTCCAGATATGGGTTTTTCACGTACAATTCGAGGCAAGATCCAATCAACTCTCTTTATAAGATCAATTCTATTGCTTTTAGGATATTTGCTGTTAATTTCTCCCAAAAAATTACTGCAAGCTCTTTGCCAAGGTTCACTTTCTGTCCATAATTTTTCAATGTCCTCTTTAGTTAAAGGTACAACAATTTCTGCTGGGTCTATTCCTGCTAATTGACGAAGTCTCAATTTTCCTTTCAAAATTAAGTCAGAGACTTTTTCCACATAAGTTTTTAATTTTTTATTTGGTTTATTTGGTAAAAATATCCATTCCAATATAATATCTTCTCTCTGCAATAATATTCCTGTAGGAGAATGCCTAGAAGGTAAAATAACCAAAATGCAATCCAGCTTTGGATCAATACGATCTACATGTCCTTCATGTACTTTTTTTTCTACCAAGGCCAATTCTTTCTCAGCTTCAGGTGATAATTCTCTTGGACTATTGAAGTCCTTGTCACCTTCTAAGGTTTTGAACAAATTATTCAGTTCATCATTTTTTACCCCAACAATAGTTCGTAGTTGAGAAATGTCCCCAAATAATCTTTGAAAGTCATTAAGAGTCTGTAGGTGATCTTTCCTAATTTGTACCTTTTGAGGTATAATTTTTTTGTAGCTCTATTTTATATCCTAAATAATTGATAGAATCTCCTCTTTGTATCTTTTCAGGAGCAATTTGTAATCCCCAGCAAGGCAATATTTTCTTTACTTCTTCAAACATTCTTTCTAAAGTATCTGCACTTGAGTCAGCTAGTAAAATATCATCCATATAATGATAAATTATAGATTTAGGGAATTTTTTACGTATCACTTCCAAGGGCTGTTGTACAAAATATTGGCACAGGGTTGGGCTATTCAACATTCCCTGTGGGAGGACTCTCCATTGAAATCTTCTAACCAGTTGAGAATTATTGTAAGTAGGCACAGTGAAAGCAAATCTTTCTCTGTCTTTTTCTTGTAGGGGTATTGAAAAGAAACAGTCTTTTAAATCAATAACTATGAGAGGCCATCCTTTAGGTAACAGAGTAGGCGAAGGAATTCCAGATTGTAGAGAGCCCATTGGCTGAATTACTTTGTTAATTGCTCTAAGGTCTGTTACCATTCTCCATTTACCAGATTTCTTTTTAATAACAAATACAGGAGAATTCCATGGTCTAGTAGATTCTTCAATATGCTGAGCATTTAACTGTTCTTCTACCAGCTTTTCTAAAGCCTGGAGTTTCTCTGTTGTTAAAGGCCATTGATGAACCCATACAGGCTTGTCTGTTAACCATTTTAAAGGTAGAGCTGTTGGTGTCTTTGGAAGATCATCAGTTTTTGTGCCCTGTTCTTGTATAATATGGATGGCTGGTGACCACTCATTAGAATAATACCTTCTAATATTTCTCTCAGAAACATTTGCTAGTTTATTATTTATTTCTGAGGTTGGAGGGATGTTAATCTGAGTATTCCATTGTAACAGGTCTCGACCCCACAGGTTCATGGCTATGTTAGCCACATATGGTTTTAATCTGCCTCTCTGTCCTTCTGGGCCTATACATTCGAGCCATCTTGCACTCTGTTTAACTTGAGATAATGTTCCAATTCCTAACAGTTGAACATTTACCTCCTGAAGAGGCCAAGATGGATGCCAAAATTCTGGTGCAATTATGGTAACATCAGCACCTGTGTCTACCAGACCAGACAACAAAACACCATTTATTTTTATTGTTAATTTTGGTCTTTGTTCATTTATAGAAGTTTGCCAAAAAATTTTCTTTATGGTCTCTCCCGAATTTTCTGTTCTCTCTGTCTCAGTTGTTCCATTACTCTGAGTAGCCTGGTTTATTCCTATAGGCATTTGGTCATTTAACTGCTCTGAGTAGGGGTCTCCTCTACGATTGCAGGAAAGGTCTGAACTGGATTCACTGTAGGGGCCTGCCTGAGGCCCCTCTGGGAGTTTCCCAAAGACTGAGGCAAAGTATTACCTTGTCTGTCCCTTGTTGATCTACATTCATTGGTCCAATGTCTTCCCTTACCACACCTTCTACATACTCCTGAAGGAAGGGGCATTCTGTTGCCATTGTTCCTTGAAGAAACATTGTTTCTAGAAGTGCCCTGTTTACAGTCCCTTTTCAAATGTCCTTGCTTTCCACATCCAAAACATCTAACATTCCTCAAACCTCTTGAAACTGCTTCTCCTACCCACATATTATCATGATCATGAGCCTCAACATTAACCGTGTCTTTAATCCAATCTTCCAAGGGTGCAGATCTCACCTTTAACGGCCTGATTATTCTCTTGCATGCTTCATTTGCATTCTCAAAAGCCAAAGATTCAATTATTATCTGGCTAGCTTCTGAATTTGGGACCATTCTCTTTACTGCTGAAGTCAGTCTTTGTAAGAAATCTGTGAAAGATTCTTTTGGGCCCTGTATAACCTTTGTAAATGACTCAGTTTTCTTCCCTGGTTCCTCAACTCTGTCCCATGCATTCAAGGCTGCTATTCGACATAGAATTAGAGTTTGCATATCATATAAACATTGTGTTTGTACTGCAGCATATTGGCCTTCTCCAACAAGCTGATCCTGGAAGATTTGTATACCTCTATCCCTACACTGTTTTGCTATGTTTTTAGCTTCCTGTTTGAACCACATTTGCCACTGGAGCTGCTGTCTGGGTTCCAGAACCACCTGTGCCAGCTCCCGCCAGTCCTGTGGTATAATTCTATTATAAGTTGACCAGGAGTTTAACATTTGTTTTACATATGGAGAATGCATGCCATAAGATACTATTGCTTCCTTAAACCTTCATAACTCTAACATTTCAACTAGAGTCCAAATATTTTATGTAGTCACTTGACCAGGTTACTGTTGTATGGTTACAGGATAAACTAAGGGTGATTGCGTGAAAACAGGCTTTCTTTCTGTAACCTTATAATCCAATCTTGAAACAACTTCACTGTTAATTTCTTCTGTCTGAATCTGAATTTCTCTATAATTCATTTTAACAGGTTTAACAAGTTTTTCTAAAATTTTTATCCTGACACTTAAATTGACTGTCTTTTTAAAGTGTAAAATATGGATAAGAAGAATAACAATGTACATAATTCGATCAACATTAATCTTCTCATATAGTTGTTCCATTACCATACTGCCTAAAATTTCAAACAAAGCCCAATTTTCTTCCAATGTACACATAAAACCCATTTTTTTTTAATGTGGAGAAAAATCTCTTTTAAATAGTTTCCTTTAAAATATCTGATATAAATGACTTACCAATTCTGCGTAGAACAGTAGAAATCCGAGGGAATTTCCAAACAGCTACCTAGAGTCCGAGGTGGGAATCAAGAGAGAGAGAGAGAGAGAGAGAGAGAGAGAGAGGGAAAGCGTAGCCACGTTCTGGCTAAAAGCTTGAATCCAACTGCTTCAATGTTCTGGTCTGAGCTGAGTCGAGCCTGGGCTCTGGCTTCCTTAAGCTCCAACCGACCACGTGCACTGGCGTTTCAGCCAAAAGCAGCCTATCTGCAGTTGCGTGTAGCTACTGCAATTAGCGGTAGCTCCCGCAGGCCTGAGTTGTTTGTAGCACCAGCTTTTTAAGCAAGTAACTCCAGCTGCAGCTGTAACCGCTCGTAGCTAAGGTAGGTTGGGCCTGAGTCCTAAGCTGAGCTAGGCCCGGGTTAGGCCGGGGCTAAGCTGGAGCTAGGGAGCCAGCCCCACCCAGGCGGGAAGCCGGACCCACTGCCAAGGCAAACGGTTTTTTAATGAATTCTTGCCACGTTGGGCGCCAAATGTAGATGTATCCAGCTTGTTAAATAAGAAACACAGAACCGATTGCAGAGTTAAAAACCACTAGGTCAGAGCAAGATCGGAAAACCTTACCCTTCACTGCTTCTGCTGTTCTTCCTCTCCGCAAGAGACCTACTTCTCTGTGTCCTGTCTCTTTAAAAACTTTCTGTTCTCCTCTCTCATTGGTTGTAAACCCAGCCACATGACCTCCTCATCACAGCCTGTTTGTACAGACCTCCAGGTCTTCTATGGTTGGTATTGAGATTAAAGGCGTGTGTCTGCCATGCTGGCTGTGTCCTTGAACACACAGAGATCCGCCTAGCTCTGCCTCCCAAGTGCTGGGATTAAAGGCTGGCCCCACTACTGCTCAGCTTCTGCTCTGGCTTGCTCTGACCTCAAGGCAACTTTATTGACATACAAATAAAATCACATTTCAATACAAATGAAATATCACTATATTTTTGGTTGTGAGCCTAGCCTAATGGATGAGCAATCTCTCTGGCCAAAATTGGGTTGGGGATTTAGCTCAGTGTTAGAGCGCAAGGCCCTGGATTCAATCCTCAGCTCAAAAAAAAAAAAAAAAAAGACATGATTAAATTATCTTCCCTTCCATACCCTCATTCCTATCCTTCCAATACATTGCCTTGTTCTTTCTCAAATTCCATAGCCTCTTCTTTGGTTTTTATTACCTATATACATATGTGTGTATATTTATATGTATATGTGTGTATGTGTATATTCCTAAATGTATAACTGCAACCTCTCAGTCCATTTATATGATGCTATTTTTGACCTTTACATTTTCATAAATCATTACTTATAACCATTAAAATGCATGAGATCTCATAGTGTTTGAATAATAGTGAATGAATGTTTTGCTATAGTCAGAGCTCATGATCACCCAATAAAGCTGTAAAGGGAAATTCCTGAAACTAAAGAATTATAATTTGAATAAAATTATAATCCAATGTTTTCTTCATTAATGGTAGGACTGTTTATTAAGATTATTATGTAAATTAAATATCTAGAGTTCTTTAGTGTTTAACTGTATTTGTCTATATTTGTTTTGATAGAATTCCAAAAACACCAATTTAAGATTTTCTACTGATAATAGATTAAGCAAGCCTGAATTTCAGTAGATTAATGAAGGCAAGGAAAAAATAGTTCAGACTATTGTGAGACTTATCCTAAGAAATTCCCTATTAATAAATTAGTATCTATGTATCTAGTAACATACCCAGCTGGTCCATTTACCAGACCCTGACTGCAGTTCTACAGGATTTTATTGCCTGTCTTTCTGTACTAAGTGCCCTGTGATGTTCATATCCTGTCAAAATAATCTGATAATGCTTTTCTGTTTGGCTACCATCTATTAGAGGCCTGCTTTTTTCTGAAGAGAAAATTAGAGGGGACATGGATATGGGGGAGATGAAAAGTTGGAGGGTACTGGGGGGAGTGAAGGGAGAGGAAACTGATGGAGGGGTACTGTGGTGATGTTTTGCTTGCACTCTTAAATGTAGTTTGCCTGAAGATCAGAGAGCAAAGATAGCCACAGAGTTAGCCACAGAGGACAGATCAGGCAGTGGTGGCATACCTTTAATCCTACCAGTTAGGAATCAAAGGCAGAGATCCACCTAGATTTCTGTGAGTTCAAGGCCACACTGGGCTACATGAGATTAATCCAGTCTAAAAGAGAAAGAGCCAGGCAGTTGTGGCACACACCTTTAATTACAGCACTTGGTATCACACACCTTTAATCTCAGCACTAGGAAGGTTGAAGCAGGAAGTAATATGGCTGGGCAGAGAAAGGAATATATGGTGGAAGGAGACAGGAATTCAGGCTCTTTCAGGGTAAGAGGTAAGAGGTGGTGGCTGTGGCTTGCTCTACTTCTCTTATCTTCTGGCAAACTTTATTTGAGAGTACAAACAAAATATCACCACAAGGTATTATATGAGTGAAGAACCTATTTTTAATAAATAAATAAACAAACAAACAAACAAATAAATAGTGAAATGTTCTCTACAATGGAAATTTTAAACCATTGGTGAAATGGTAAAGGATGCAAGAAAATTATGAAGACATCCCACATTCATGGATAGGAAGACTTAGCATTCCATACTACCCAAACCAATTTTCCACCTCAATAGTCCCAAATGGCATTTTTTTTTTTTTTTAGAACAACAGAAGAATGGCATCTTCCAAATGCTAGAATCTCTACTGTACTTCACCAACAACCACTCTTGGGTTTGCATCAGGGACTCTGATCCTACCATATGGTACCAAGCCTCAACTTCTCCACCTGTGGGAAGTAAGGTATGTCTTTTGGGGTTGGGGATTTAGCTCAATGGTAGAGTACTTGCCTAGCAAGCTCAAGGCCCTAGGTTTGATACTCAGCTCCAAAAACAAAAAAACAAAAAACAAACAAAAAAAGATCTGTCTTTTGACCCAATTCTATTTCCTTTATTGTTCTTTCAAAAGCCCAGACCCTTCTCACTGCCTAAATCTCCATTGAATGGTGTGTGTTATTCTGATTGACTTGCCTTTGCATGTGACTTAGACTTTTTATTTGTGTTTCCAACATGTTTTTGATGGGTGATGTTGTTCTGTATGGTGTGAATATGTGTTGATCTGATTGGTTGATAAATAATGCTGTTTGGCCAATGGTGAGGCAGAATAAGCTTAGGCAGGACATTCTAACTAGAGAGAGAGGAAGGATAAAGAGAGAGCAAGGGAGACACTTCTACCGGCTGCCATGAGAAGTAAGATGTAAAGTACCAGTAAGCCACGAGTCACATGGCAAAGTATAGATTTATAGAAATGAGTTAATTTAAGATATAAGAGCTAGCTATTGAGAAGCCTGAAACATTAGGCCATATAGTTTAAAAAATAATATAAGTCTCTGTGTGTTCATTTGGGTCTAAGCAGCTGCTGGCCCTGGTGGCACCAGAGAAAACTCCAGCTACATGTTTTCATTGTTCTGTGCTTGAGTTGGTATTTTAATTATTATGTGGCATTGTGAGTTTCATTTCTGGTCTTTTCTATGTGGTGTTCTAGATGCCTTGTACATTTTGATAAACATTTCTTTCTTTAATTTTGGTAGATTTTCTTGGAAAAGTTTTCCGTGGCTTTGTCCTGGATTTATTCTCCCTTTTCTCTACTTACAATTTGTAAATTTGTTTTTTTATAGTGTGCCAGAGTTACTGCATGTTTCATGCCTGTGTACTTTAGATTTAACATTTTCTTTTACTCAGTTAGTCATTTTCTATATCATGTCTTTGAGACCCAATATTAACTCTTCCACTTGACCCAATCTATTGGTGAAGCTTCTGCTGAGCTTTTTATTTGATTTCCTGCATTTTACATATCACATTTGATTTCAGTTTACCTTTTATTTAAAGATTCTCAGTCTTTATTGATTCTATTTTCATAGCTTGAATTGTCTTTATTATGTTACTCAAATGTTTGTTTTTCCTTCTGAGTTCTTGATTAATTTATCATCTTATTTGAACCCCTTGAACAAAAGTTTGCTGTTTTGAAATTATTGTCTTGTGCATTAGTTCAGTTGCTTTCTCCAGGAATATTATAGTGGGAGTGCTGATTTTGGGAGGAGCCATAGAGTCTTGGTTTTCATGTTGTTTATGTGTTGCAATGAAATATAAGTATCTGGAATCATGTCATTAGTAATTTTTCTTGTATGGATAACTGATCTCCCATTTGTTGAGTTGTTATTTGGATATTTGTTCGCTATTACTCCAACTTTTCCAGTTGTAACCAGCTGAATGGTACTTGGTTTTTAGTCTTGAGGCTATTCTGTGCTGATGTTTTACTGGGATACCAGGAGTTGTCTCAGCTGAGCTGATAGGTACACCTTTGGAGTTTATGCATTAACTTTCTTTAGGCTTAAAGAGTCTCACTTTCATTCTTCAGAAGTTCAAGGCAGGCTTTCTGAATTCTACATGAACTCCTTGCATGGCAGTGTCTGTGGTTACAGTATGTGGCTGATGCAGGAATGGCATAATATCTGTATTTCCTTAGATGAAGGTCAGTGGGTGAGGCCAATTAGGTGTTCTTATCTGGTGTCAAGGGTGACATATACTACCCAGTTCTCATTTTGAGTTGTTCAATGGGGTGACTGATGGGTAAGTGGACTGGGTTTGGAATCCCTGAGTTTCAGGCTATAACATGTTATGTGGATTCAGAGAAATTTAGTTATTAGGGTAGCTAATAGATAGGTGGGCAGTATAGGTCTGTAGGCTCTCATATGGAGTTTTTATATTAGACTTTATCAAAAATTGGTGTTTTTTTTAACATTGACACTATTTTCAGTTGGTATTTCTGTGTACCAAGATCTCTCCTCTGGACCCAAATTTAGCTTTCTATTTTACTATTCACTTTTCAATGTTTAGATGGAATCAGAATTCACAGTTTAACAACTTGTAAAACCAATAGTTCATAGAATTAAAATTAAAATGTTATGAAAGATTGATTTGAAGCTTCAAGATGTAAAAGCTTTGCATGTAGTGTGTTGTTGCACCCAATAATAATGCTTGCACTTAGGAGACTGAATAAGGAGGATAATATGATCAATGTCAACCTTGGATGCCTCAATACCTCAATGAGTAAAAAACTTATAAACAAATCATCAACATCATAATAATCATAATCATAATCATTTAAAAAACTTCTGGTCTTAAATTTCAACAATTTTTCTATATAAAAATATTGCAGTAGAAGCCAGAAGAAAAAGTTTGGAAAACTACCACCATAAACTCTTATTAAGACACACAGTGCAATGACATGGCACAAAGATGGTAAATACGCAATCCTAGAACACACAATGTTCTTATCTGTTGTCTGCCTCTCTCTTTTTTCTCCCTGTCTCTCCCACATAACATCATTCAAAGAGGCCTACACATCCACTTAGATATTTGTGTCTTTAGTTCATATTGGCTTCATTTAACAAACAGTATTATTTTAAATAAAATATTATTTTCATAATCAAGGAACTTTATCTAAATGTTTTCATTTCTTAAAAATAAAGGATAGCTAATAGAAGTACTCAGTCAAAAATCTTCAATTTTGATGTATAATTTATGTATAATATCTTAAAAGTCTTATGCTAAGTAAACTATGTTTTTATTCTTTACAGAGAGATATACATTTGCAGTTACATGAATTCCAGTGTATTTTTTAAGTAAATACTGCACTATTCTTATGGCACTTGGTGTCTCATGGCATCCTTCCCATTGACCATTTAATGAACAGATGCATAATCCAGATAAAGCATTCCAGGTGACCTGCTTGCTGAATGTGAGGGGATGCATGGCTTTGACTAGACTAGCATAGAGAAGAAAGAGCAGGAACAAGGTAGCCAATATACTCCCTCAAAGCAGCCAGGAACATTTTATTCAATAAAGGCCAGAGCATGACCTTCAGGGCCCTGTCCTTGGGAGGCCTCCAATTTTACTGCTTATAAACTGCCTTACTTTGCTGAGTTCATGGTTGTTTTACTTTAGCATCACAGGACATTGTGTGTGTTTTTATGTATTGTGTATATTTTATCTTCTTTTAAGGTAAACAATTTGTTCTTAAGATAGCAGATAAGAGAAATTCTCTTCAAGATAAAAATAGTTAAATTTCACTAAACTCATCTATTCCTTACTAATCAAATGTGATTCCAAAGGTTATGTGACAATTGTTTCCCGTATTTATAGGTACAATTCATAATACATTTGGGATTTTTTTCTTCTTATCTGGATGAGACCAATGCACATGTTTAGAGGACTAGTGGTTAATTCTAAATTTCCTAGTCCTCATAAAGAAAACACTTTTGGAAATATTTAATCACATTGTTTGATTGACGTGTGTGTGTGTGTGTGTGTGTGTGTGTGTGTGTGTGTGTGTGTATGTGTACAAATGGGCATGTATGTGTCACAGTGTGCACATGGATCTTAAAGAAAAATGTCTGAGAGTCAGTTCTCTCCTCCCTCCATATACATCCTGTAGATCCAACTCAAATTATCAGGTTTAGTTGAAAGTGCTATTACCTACTGAGTCATCTCACCAGCCTCATTATAAACCATTTTTCATTAAGGACAAATCACTAATGCCAGAATTAGTGTGTATGTGGAAGAATGAGGGGTTGAATAGTATCTTCTGAGGTGGTCCCCAAACCTTAGGGAGATAAAAGCTATCTTCTATAATTATGAAGTCATTCCTTCAAGATTGCTTATTTCTCATATCTGTCTGCAAGAAATATTATTTGATTAGAAATTGTTAGAGTTGGTAGTCTATAATCCCATAGTGTCAAGGTAATTTTCAATGGCTAATTAAAGGAAAAGTGAAAGGTGACTATAAATCTGCATGCTTATTATGCTTATATGAAAAGATAAATATTTGCTGCTGATGTACATTCCTTCCATTATGACTATTTTCTGATTAAAACAAAACAGACTTTGTAACAGAAAAGAGTAATCAACCTTAATTTCTTTGAAAATTAGTTTCTAGATGTTTCCTTCAGAAGTAGGATAAATTCTTTATATACTAGCAAATATAGGAAAGTGGAGAAATAAAATGAAATCAAAGAATATTGGAGTTCTGCCTATGATGTCTTCACTTAGGCTTTAGATCATGGTGAGAAGTACCAATGCATTATTAACAAATAAACTATTTCTGAATCATGGAGAAGTCTCAGTCTTTCTTTCCTGAGATCCATTCATTCTTAACAGGTGACTCTTGGCACAAGCCTTATCTATATTAGTCCTCCTCTGACAAGTAAAAAGATGGAAGGAATGAAGAGAGAAGAAACCTTTTCTCTTACCTTTATGTTCATGAAAATTTTATCAAATAACAGGTATATAATAACATTGTTCTTACATCCCACTAACCAGTCTCATAATCCAGCAGTAAGAATGGGGAATGTCCTTTATTCCCAGGGTTCACAGTTACAGATAACACTTTATAAACTCACCTAAGAATTCAGTCTGATTTATGAGTAGATATGAAATTCAGGTCACAGGCTTCTTGATATTTGAGACAGGAATATTTTAGCCAATTGTATAATGATTGGCTATAGCATATCTTAGCAGTTATATTATAGGATGACTATGGGACAATCAAAGCTATTTTCTAATGCAACCTGCCTTGAGACAGTCTACAGCTTATCTCCTCTGCCAAGGCTTTAATTAAAAGGCTGGGGGTGTATATGTGTCAGATAGAATAATAGATCCTAAAATGACTAATGATAACATTTTGCCATTCAAAGTGCCTATGATGTGCATCTGTTAGGAGAGAAAGCTAAGTAGCAATTGATTCAGAAATAACTTCCCAGGAATAAGATTATTAACTTTTCAATCCTAAAATACATATCTGAAATGTAGTTCGCTGAAACTTTTGAGTCAATACAAAGCAATGTGTCATACCTATATTTCAAGGCAAATATAAATTAAAAGCACAAATAAATGTTTGTTAGATTCATATACTATTCAAATTTAAAATCAAATTGCAATGTTTCTCTATGGATTGAAAATCCTGACATAAATGGACAAATGAAACAACTAAATTAAGTGAATATATATATATATATATATATATATATATATATAATGTATGTATGTATATATGTGTGTGTGTATGTGTGTGCATATCTATATATGAGGGGTTTGTACATATTTATGCTTTTACTCCATAAAGCCTCCAGGTGAGAAGTTGGATTTTAGATTTATTTATCTTATTTTATGTGCATGAATATTTTGCTTGCATGCATATCTGTACAGTATATGTGTATGTTTTGTACCCATTGAGATCAGAAAATATGTCAGATCTCCTAGAAATGGAAATATAGAGGATGCTGAGTTGTCATTTGGATGCTAGGTATTGAACTCTGGTCCTCAGTAAGAGCAACAACTGGTCTCAAACCACCGAGCCATCTCTCAAATCTGGAGAGAGCTTATTTACAGTCATAAAGTCTGTTTAAATGTCACTTGTCAAAAAAATCAATGAACTATTTAATACTTGTACCGCTATTCATATAATTCTGTTTGTGTATTGATAGGCACATTGACTATTCCCATGTAATAACCATTCAAGTACCATGTTCTGGGCACTGACTCCATGCTACATGAATGTACTGCACAGAGTGATAGAGGGATATTTTTAAAAGAATAAATGGTCTGCCCTAATAACTCTTACAGTTACATTGAATAAGAAGAAGATTTAAGATCACTAATAATACAATATAATGAATAAAGAATAATAGATTAATGAAAGATAGTATGTGAGATTTGTAGGAATTCAGAGAAAAAGTTTACTTTAAGCTCAAGATTGAACATGAAAGTGAATATGTATGTATTAATTCAAGAGTCCATAAAATTTAAATCACATTTTGAAGTGTATGGCTATTTGGAGAAAGATAATCTTGTTATTTAGGCACTTTGGATATAATTATTCCCTAAACAAAATACTTTGAAATTATGGTTAAATTTACATCCTAATATTTTGCAAGTATAACTGTGGACTGTTTAACAGTATCTGGGTCAGTTATGGACCAGTTACATGACTTTGGCTCTATAAAGTTAGAGAAGAGTGAGAGTCACTACGTAATAGTGACATGAGTATCACAAGCTGTAGCTCAACACTTTACACACGTGTTGTTGTGGACAGAGGTATAAACAGACCCACTGCAGTCTTGAACAATGACAGATCATATACTACACAGACTACAGAACACTGATAATAATAGAAAGTCTACATTGTTTATTTATCTATTTATCTTGATTTTTTTGAGATAGGGTTTCACACTGGTGCACAATCTGGCCTCCTCCAACTCACTATGTAGTTCAGGATGGCCTGAAATTTGTGTTAATCTATCCTGCCTCAGTCTACTGCATGATAAATTTATAGATGTGAGCCACCATACTCACCTTGTTATTTCTCAGTACATTCCTGCTTGAAGAATGAAAAAGCTTACAGTTTAGCAACATTGTTACATTCACAGAAGCCTCATTAACCTTTTATGCACCATATCTCTTATTTGCAACAATAGGTCACAGAGTGATTGACCTATCTATATACAGTTGTGTAAGCAAACTGTTTGGTGTTTAAATAAAAGCAATATTTCCTGTTGACACATTTCTCAGAAAAAAATTATTTAACAACACATGCCAGGGTGTGATGGTGTGAACAAAGATAAGTCCATGATAAGTTGATTGCTAACTTTTGTGTTGACTCAGTGAGATCCCAGGCTGATTCCTGTTGACACATTTTTATTCTGAGATCTGTGAGATACTTCTGTACTCCACATCTATTAATCACTCACAAAATGAAGTATTATCAAGAACTTTATCATAAAATAGTATGTTTAAAACAATAAACCATTTAGAAAAAAAGTGAAATTGATTAATCAGTGCTATTTCACATTATTCACACTGTGTGAATCTTGTTGGATTCAACCCTCAATGGGCTTCCTGCAAAATAGCTAAAATATCATTTATATTATAATGTTATAATATAAGAAGACTTTAACCTATCCTTTAATCTCACAAGGCACAATTGCTTTGTTTCTTTTAGGTTAATTTGGTATGAGTTGATCACAGGCTGGACTCAAATAATACTTGGAAAGAAAAATCTTTAGTTTCCATGTTGTGCTGACAACTAGTCTCCCTGGGTGTTGTTTTAGCTCCTACTAAACTTTGTGTCCCAGGTAACCATACACCCCCTATTGTGGTGATATTCTATTTGTGCTGAAATGTGGTGATATTTTATTTGTATGTTAATAAATAAAGTTTGCCCAGAGAACAGAGGACATAGCCAGCCATAAACAAAAGTCAGGCAGTGGTAGCACATGTTCTTAATCCAATCACATGGCAAGCAGAGTCTCTGTGTTTTCGAGGACACACTAGGGAACAGCCAAGTGTGGTCACACATGCCTTTAATCCCAGTACCAACCATAGAGACCTGGAGGTCTGTACAGACAGGCAGTGACAAGAAAGTGAGGTAGCTGGGCTAAGAGCAAATGAGAAGGCAGAATAGGAAGGCAAAAAAGGCTCAGGTCAGAGAGGAAGAAGCTCTCCCGCTTGGGGCTTGGGAAGCTACTGGTGCATGATGAGCTAAGGTTAGCTGGTGGCTATCACTGTTTCTCTGATCTCTATGGCTTTCGCCCCTGTATTTAGCTCTGTGTTGCTTATTTAATAAGACTGTTTAGAAATTCATCTACACCCTATTCTTTTTTGAGCTTCCCAAGTTACATTAAATCTAAATTCATTAACAAACAAAATATTGAGTTGCTTAATGTACAAATGTTGCACAATAAAACTAAATAAAATCATTGTGGATTTTCAGTGTGATATTCTAGAAAAATACAACTCTCTATCAGAAATGAGTTGATTTTAGATCATCTTTATATGCTTATGAATGGCATATTGGATTGCAAAAAATGGCTTTATTTCACCTAATAAAAAACAATAAATAAAAAAATTCATTTTTTTAAGATACACAAGTAGGAACCAAATTCAATATCTAGAATGTCAACCTGCATAACAGTGTGATAGCATATAACTCCTTTGGAAATCCACATAACATGCTACACAAATGCACAGAATTATATTATAGACTATAAAATTGAAAGATGAAGTCTGTTATGTTTTTACCTCACAAGGTCATACACATATTATACTATAAAATCCTGTACTGATCAAAAGCAAATAATAGATGGGAAGCTAGGTCATTTCCTAACACCAAATACCTTAGTAAGAGTAAGTAAGCATATTCAAATGAGTGATAAAATATGGCAACGACTACTATTTCAAATTAAAACATGAAATTTTGAGGTGTTTGCATTTAATTTTAAATATTTATGTCATTTAGAACATTTTATTTTCTTCCTTTCAGAAAAATGTGATAACTTCCAGTATTTTAGTAACTATACCAACCATAATAATTGTAATTTTAACCTAGTTAGTTTTGCAGCTTTTCTGAGATATAGTAGACAAAGTTTATCTATATTTAAGATTTAAAATATGATTATTTGGAGCCAACGAGATAGCTAAGTGAGTGAAGTGATTACTACTGCACAATGACCTGAGTTTGATCCCTGGCTTAGAACCAGCTTCACAAAATTGTTCTGCAACTATCATATACACACTGTGGCATGCAGACCCCTCTACACAGCATAATAATAATTAGGTATGAAAGTAAAAGTAAAATGTGATTATTTAATCAATACATATCTAGAAATGTATACATTATAATTAATAAAACCAACCTCTTAGGGTTATTTATTTTCTAAGATGAAAACATTTATACAATTCAATCTTAGGAAATTTCCAGCATGTATCGCTAACTGTAGTCATCAGACTGACTAACATTAGATCTTTAGAATTCACTAATCCACCATAGTTGAATTTGTAGTCTTTAGTAAGCATCTCTCCATTCTCCAAAGCCCAGGCCCTGACAATTGCAAGCCACTCCAATCTCTGACTTTCATGAGTTAGGCGTTTGAATTCCACAGATGATTTTTTGCCATTATCTGCATCGCTTATTTCAGTTAGTAGAATGTCCTCTAACATATTACACAAAATTATATGTATAATATAATTGGTCATGTCATCTCTAAACAGTCATTTTTACATTTTTGTTTCCAGTGTGTATGAAACTAACTCTCTCTCTCTCTCTCTCTCTCTCTCTCTGGCATAGGGCTCCTGTATCCTTTGACTAGTGATGGAGAGAGAAACCATCCTTTTCTTTATCACTGACTTTCAGTTTCCAGTTTTTCACTATTTAATATAATATTAGTTATTGGCTTTTTTTATTATTTTCAAATTATATTATAGCTTACATTTTCTAAATCTAACTTGCTGACATTTTACTTTAAGATGTATTGATTATATAAAAAATATATCAACAAAAGCATAATATTATTTTTATCATTGTTTTCTTAATGAGGCAGAGTATATTTATTGATTTGAGTAGAAGCTATTTTCTGCAACACAGAGATAACACCTTTTTGATAATAAATTAAACCTATTTTATTGTGCTATTGAACTCGAGTTCCTAACATTTTGAGAAGTTTTAAAATGGTTTAATTAGTTTTTATTTTTTGATATTACAATACAATTATATCATTTCTCCCTTCACCTTCCTCGCTCTAAACCTCCCAAATACCCTTCCTTGTTCTCTTTCAAATTCCTGACCTCTGTCTTTTGATGATTAAAATCTGTTTTCACTGGGATCTTTGGCCTCTAATTTAATACCTGCCATTTACTTGTGTGGGTTTGTTATTATACTATTCCTGACCTCAAAGAATTAACTCGTGAAAATGTTTTTTTCCTCTTCAATTTGGCAGATTGGGAAATACACTAAAGCTAACTCTCCATTAAGTGCTCGGAGTTACCCATTAGAGAAACTATGGGGCTTCTAGTCTGGAGGGAAGATTGCAATTGAATTAACCTCCTTTCTTATAACTCATCTATTTAGGTTTCTCTTTCTTCAGAGCCAGTTATGACAGGTTGTATCTTTCTAGTAGTTTCTACTTTAATTAGAGTTTATTTTATTCCTTTCATGTAATTGTTTAGTTATGTTTAATGATCTTTTTGCATTTTAATTTTTAGTTTCTTTCTGGTAATGATAATTAGATTCATTATCTAATTCCCACCAGGTGGGAAAGGATGCTTGACATTACTTCAATCTTCTCACTTGTTAATACTCATTTTGGGGGAGTTTGATGTATGATGTATATTGAAATGGGTTTCATGACTCTTGAAAGCAAGGTCTGCTCTGTTACTTTTATATCTAATGCTCAGTATACATCTGCAAGGTGCCTTATTGAATTTCTGTGTGACTTCTCTATCCACTGGAATACTGAAATCCTCTCACAGTATTTTATTAATATTTCTGACTTTGATTGTATTTGTACTTTTTTCATTTGTAATTAGATGCATAAGTGTTGGTCATATATACTTTTAATTCTTATTTCCTCCCTCACATAAGTCGATTGTGGTGTTTATAACTAACTTATTTGCTTTTGGTAAATTCTTCCTATTTTATCCTCATGTACGTATATCCACGTGTAAATTCTTCCTAGTTACCATTTATGTAAATGTACTCTACTTTCTTCACAGTCTCCGTATGAGTGTTTTTAAAACTGTGTCTCTTGTTTACAGCATGTAGCTGTATCTCTTACTTTTTCTTTCTTCAATCAGTTTCACTGTCCCTGTTTCTGGAGCTAAATTAATTTATATTTAAAACAATTAGGTTATTGAAAACATAATTTTTTTAATTACTCAGATTTCTTTGTAGATTTTTCTTCTATTCTTGCTCTCTTTGAAGCTTTATAATTGTAATTTGTAGAGAAATTTCTACAAGGTTAAACCTTACTACTTTAGACCTAATCTTGGTGCTTTTTCTACAATTGTGTGTGTTTGCAAAGATGCTTATACAAAATCTCATCTTAAATTATCAATTTTAAACAGTTAAGGTAATACTTAGTATATGCAAAAACACCACACTCAAACTACTTTACTATGTCTTATGTAATATAACTCACAATTTTCAACTTTTTTTACTTTGTATGCATTACAGAATTACTGCTACTACAGATGTGTTAAAGCTTAAGGAAGCACCTACAGTCCTTTAGTTTCCCGTCAATGAATATATGTAGCTCACATGACTTTATAGATTTAAAGGTAATTTCACTGGAAGACAGTAAATAAACAGGGAGAAATACTTGGAACTTAAAGAAAATTAATGTATTTTTATTAGTAAGATAAAATAACAAAAATGTATTCAGAAAAATCATTAAAAATAAAAGCATGAAAAATCTGATATAAGTCATCAATTATGATAATGAATGTAATTGGCTTAAAATTATCTTCAAAAACCAGATGCTCTTGCCAATTGTTTTACACAACTAAATCTAATTACATGCTGATTAAAATAGATACCTAAAGGAAAATGATATTTAAAGGCAAAAATAATTAAAAAATGTAAGTTTAGAAACTAAAGTGTACAAGTATTATGTTGGCCAAATGTAAGTATAGAAATGAATTGTTACTGTTAGATTATAAATATAACAACCTCAACTGATATGAAATGACATTTCATATTGCTGAAGGTTTTAGTCTATACTAAGGATATTGTGGGTTTTTTTTTTTTTTTAACTACTCTCTCACTCTTTCTTATATCTCTCCCTGACCCCACTCTACAAGTCCATTTTATACGTTCACATCTTTTTAACTTTGCTTTTTAGCCTACGAAATTTAATCAGGGTATCTGTGTGTGTACGGATTTGGACCCATGTTGTGGGATGTTCTGTATGCTGTGAATATGTGTTGCTCTGATTGGTTGATAAATAAAACACTGACTGGCCAGTAGCCAGGCAGGAATTATAGGCAGGATAAGCAGACAAGGAGAATTCTGGGAAGAAGACGGCTGAGTTAGGAGACACCAGCCTGCTATCCAGGGAGCAGCATGTAGTGGCACACAGGTAAAGCCATGGAACATGTGGCAACATATAAATGAACAGAAATGGGCTCAGGTTAAGTGTAAGAGCTAGTCAGTAGTAGGCCTGAGCAAATGGCCTAATAGTTTTAATTAATATAAGCTTCTGTGTGTTTACTTGGTTCTAAGCAGCTGTGGACCAGGCGGGACACAGGAAAACTTTCTCCTATAGACCTGTCCAATGGAGTCTAGTGGGCTCATGAGTGGGTACATAACAAGTCAATGACTCCCCCTTTCACTGAATCCATCAGTAGCCAAAGTTCAGCAGAAAAGTTACCACCCTTTGAGCTCTTCCCTCACTAATATCTGATTATTAGTATCTCTATTCTTCCTCACACCTTGTATGGGCAACTTCAGCCACTGTGAGTCTCTGATTGCAATTGTTGTTTGACACACAGAATACTGCATTTCTGGAGGCCTTCTTACCATACAGTTCTTATATTCTTTCCATCCTCTCTTTCAAAATGTTTTCTAGGCCTTGTGGGGTAGTATAAATGTCTTTTTTTTGTGGGTGGGGGGGCCTCTGGGCACCCAACTGTCCCTTATTCTAACCATCTTAAGAAGCCTTGGGTTGCCAGGCAGTGGTGGTACACACCTTTAATTCCAGCACTCAGGAGGAAGAGGCAGGTGGATCTCTGTGAGTTCAAGGGCAGCCTGGTCAACAGAGTGATTTCCAGGAAAGGTGCAAAGCAACACAGAGAAACCCTGTCTTGAAAAACAACAACAACAACAACAAAACAACAACAAAAAGAAGCCATGGGTCTCTGTATTCACCAACATTGACTGCAGTGAGAAATGCCTCTGACTGAGGTTGGGAGTAGCCTTGTTCCATGAGTATAAACGTAAATCAAACTGCAGTGATTATTTCACCCCTAAAACTTTTCCAACCGTAGGTTTCTGATAAACTTTACAGACCAAGCATCTATTTCTTCCTTTGGCACAGGCCACAGATCTCATAGATAGCAGTGGTTGACACTCAGAACAGTCATGCCACTACTGTACTAGTGAGTACATCTTGCCTGGTCAGTTTGTTTTGCATTTTTAATAACTCTAAGCTGGACAGTGTGATGCCCTTCTTCACCTGCAACCTGAGTAATGTAGCAGCAGTAAACCTACCAGTTCAACTTCCACTTGACTTATTTCTCACTCAGAATCAAATTGTGTGGTGTCTTCAACAACAGAGTCTTAACATATAGTTCTGATAAGAAACAAAGAACAGTGGACAGAGCCTATATTGAGTGGGTGGGTGGGATCTGGGCCTCTCCTGACCCTTGACACATAAGAAAATACCTATACTTGGCACTGGGAGTTTTGTTTAATAAACATGGATTCTAGGGGCAGCAAGCATTATTCAGCTAGCAGGGTATCTTTGTTTATGCTCCTTTTAAAATTTTAATTGATGGAAATTTTTTGTGTATAAGTACCATATTTTTATTATACACACATCACTTGGTGAACATCTAAATCTTTTTCATTTCCTTGTTAATGTGAATAAAACATAATAAACCTGGAGAAGCACATATTTCTGAAACAGAATATTCAGCTCTTTGGGCATACACCTGTGAGTGGTATAGTTAAGTCATTTTATAGTTCTTTTTTGTAGCTTCTTTGAGGAAAGCCTACATTGAGTTCCTTAACAGATATTTGACTTTAGATTCCCACTGATGGTATACTGGAGTTTTCCTTCCCCCTAATTCTCACTGGCATTTAATGTCAATTGATTTCTTATAATAGCAATTCTGATAGGTTAAATTGCTTAACTCTAATTGCTTAACTTTGGAAACTCCAACACTTTCTAAAATGTTTACTAGTCTTTATTTCTTCCTCTAAGAACTTTATGTTTGGATATATAGCCCACTTTTTTAAATTATGTTTTCTTGTTTAAAAGAATTAAATTTACTTTCATTTTATGTGAATGATTGCAAGGCATGCATGCTGTAACTTCAAAGACCAGAAGAGAGAGCTGAATCCTCTGGACCTGAGGAGACAGATGGTTGTAACCCACCACATATAAGTGGAAACTGAACCTTGGTCCTCTGTAAGAACAGTGAGTACTCCAAATTACTGAGCCAGCCCCCCAGCCCCAGGTTGCTTGTTTCTTGATGCTTTGCTTTTTGTGTGTTTTAGATATTAATTTTCTGTCTGATAAACAGCTGGCACTGATTTATGCCATTGTGTAGGCTGCCCATTCATACAATTGACCACTGCCTTTAGCCAAAGCAGAGTAACTTCTTTCATAGGTCCCATTGACCAAGTACTTGCCTTGCTTCCCAAATAACTAGAGCACTATTTAGAAAGGACTTACCTGTGGTTGTATATCTCTGTCTTTTATTTTAGCAGTTTCAGTTTGATGTTGAAATGCTTAATTCATTTGTACTTTATTCTTATTAAGCTGAGAGAAAAGGATTTATTTGAAGAAACCTCTAATTAGATTAAAATATTTCAATATGGGAAGTATAAAAGATAAAAAAAACTGTTAGAAACTGATAGAAGAGAAAGTAGGAAGTAGTCTTGAATGCATTAGCACAAGAGATCACTTTCTAAATATAACACCAGTAGCACAGACACTGAGAGAAATAATCAGTCAATGGGACCTGTTGAAATTGAGAAGTTTTGTAGAGAAAAGGACATGGTCAACAAGACAAAGTGACAGCCTACAGAATGGGAAAAGGTCTTCACCAACCCTACAACAGACAGAGGGCTGATATCCAGAATATATAAAGAACTCAAGAAATTAGACATCAAAATGCTCAACAGTCCAATTAAGAAATGGGCTTTAGAACTAAACAGAGAATTCTCAACAGAGGAAGTTCAAATGGCTGAAAGACATTTAAGGAATTGATCAACATCCCTAATTATCCAGGAAATGCAAATCAAAACGACTCTGAGATACTACCTTACACCTGTCATAATGGCTAAGATCAAAAACACAGAAGACAGATTATGCTGGAGAGGATGTGGAGCAAGGGAAACTCTCCTCCACTGCTGGTGGGAATGCAAGCTTGTACAGCCACTTTGGAAATCAATATGGTGCTTCCTTAGAAAATTGGGAATCCATCTCCCCCAAGACCCAGCTGTAGCACTCTTGGGTATATACCCAAGGAATGCTCAATCATACCACAAGGGTATTTGCTCAGCTATGTTCATATCAGCATTGTTTGTAACAGCTAGAACCTGGAAATAATCTAGATGCCCTTCAACTGAAGAATGGATAAAGAAAATATGGTACATATACACAATGGAGTACTACTCAGCAGAGAAAAACAATGACATCATGAGGTTTGCAGACAAATGGATGGATCTAGAAAAAAATCATCCTGAGTGAGATAACCCAGACTCAGAAGGACAAACATGGTATGTACTCACTCATAGTAGGATACTAGATGTAAAACAAAGATGACTAGACTGCTACAAAACTCCAGGGAAGCTACCTAGAAAACAGGACCCTAGGAAAGACACAAAGATCACCCAATGACAGAGAAATGGATGAGGTCTACATGAACAACCTGGATGACAGTGGGAGTAATGAAGGGCAAGGTTTGAGGGAAAGAGAGCTTAGGGGAGCAGGAGAAAGCCTGATCTGACCTAGTCTGGTGATCAGATGGCCAAACACCCTACCCATCATGCTGGAACTGTCATCCAATAAGGGATGGAAGTGGATGCAGAGATCCTTGGCCAGGCCCCAGGTGGAGCTCCAGGAGTCCAATTGTTGAGAAAGAGGAGGGACTGTAAGAGTATGACTTGTTGAGACCAAGATTGGAAAAGCACAGGGACAAATAGCCAAACGAATGGAAGCACATGAATTATGAACCAAAGGCTGTGGAACCCCCAGCTGGATCAGGCCCTCTGGATAAGTGAGACAATTGAATAGCTTGAACTGTTTGGGAGGCACCCAGGCAGAGGGACCTGGATCTGTCCTTAGTGCATGAGCTGGCTGTTTGGAACCTTGGGCTTACACAGGGACACTTTGCTCAGCCTGGAAGGAGGGGATTAGACCTGCCTGTACTGAATCCACCAGGTTGAACTGAATCCCCAGGGGAGACTTGGGAATGGAGGGGATGGACTGGGGGAAAGGTGGGGGGGGGGGCAGGAGGAGGACAGGGGAACCCATGGCTGATGTGTAAAATTAAAACACAAATATAATAAATAAAAAAGGAGGAAAAAAAGAAAAGGAAGATTGAAAGCATTAGCTACGTCTGCCAACCAATTAAAACACTAAGATAACAAAAAGAAAAGATAAAAAAAAAAGATATTGTATATGAGCACCATGCCACAGACTATTGGAAAACAGAAACATGAGGATATACTATCAGGAAACACAATTGTGACTGATGATCTGATTAATGGCAGATAGTTAATTAGAACCTTGCTAGGAGATGTGACAAAGTGAAAACACCCAAAGAACAATGCAAAAGAAAATGGGATGGCAGGGGGAGGGAGGAATGAGCAGATGTTAATCATATAGGGTGAGATATAAAGAATAGCTACAATACATCATAAATGTAATGAGAAGATATGGTAATTATTAGGGATATGTGACATGTAGATCATAAGTTGAGAATATGAATACCACAGAGGTTTTTTTATATGTACTGAAAAGCTAATAGTAACTAGGTTCAAGATCAGCAATGAATCAGAAGAAAAAAACAGGATGCTATATAGACAAAACTGGGGAAGATTCTAGTAGTAGAATTGACTGTATATTAATATGTAGAATGTTAATGGTAAATGGGGAGAATAAGAATCAGCTACACATCTACTTTGAGTGAAGAATTCTCTCCTGGACATTTAAATTCATATTAGCAACACAAATGGATATGCCAAGTAGGTGTTAGACTCTGGAGGAAAGGTCATTTGCTCTCTTTCATTACCTGATACCTAGTGCTGGGTTAGTTCCATTCAGTCATAAGTATAAGTAAAAAAACTGAGAACTTTCCTATGGCCTAAGTGTGGGAAGATTTGAGTAGGAATGAGAAACTGAAGGAGAATGTGTTGCAATGAAACATCAAGAAGAAAGTGAGCAACAACTGTGACAAAAAGAGTCAATAGCTACAAATAAAATGATATTTTTATATAGTGGAAACAATGTCCACAAATTTCCAGGGGAAAAAAAGGAAAGAAAAAAAAAACATGATCATATAGTTAACAACTCCAGATATGATTAAACTATTTTCTTTAGCTGGGCATGGTGGTGCACACCTTTAGTTTCAGCACTCTGGAGATAGAGGCAGGTGGATCTCTGTAAGTTCAAGCCCAGCCTGATCTACAGACCTAGTTCCAGGACAGCCAAGGCTACATAAAAGAAACATTGTCCTGAAAAAACAAAACCAAGACTACTTACTTTGATTATATTTTTCAAAAGAAAGAATATGAATATATACCATAGCTATTATTAAATAGTGAGCAAAACTCAAAGATGTAGAAGGAAGCATACATTTAGTGCTGTAAATGCTATTAATGAAACATCAAAGATCATTATTTTTTATTTACCATGGTACATATCAGCAACAAATGTGTTTTATGGAAAATCAGTTTCTAAAAATAAATAGCATTTAAGTAAGTAAAAAAAAATGCTTGACAGAATTTATATGGCTATTTTAAATTTAAATAATATACTTTTTATAAATGACTAAAAATAAATAGAAAAGGATATGTGTTTATCAAATATTCAGATATTACAAATGAATGTACTCTATGCCCTTAATGCAAGAACTCTCAAATATGATCATCATGCAAACAAAATAAAACTTTCATGGATTATAATCTTCAAATGTATAAAATTCTCCCAATTAATTATTAGCCTAATTTAAAAATCCAATTTTATAAGTAAAGAAATATTTTAAAGATCTATTAGGATTATTATTTTTATATATTAATATTTATCACAATGAAAAATTGAAAGTTTCATTTAGGTAGCACAACAAAAGTTTTATTGTGCTATAGCACATATGCATTGTTTCATTAGAAAAAAATTAAAAGAACTATGTGAAATCTTCCACAGCATGAAGCCTAATGAAAATAAATAATAGGATATTATATAAATTATTTAACTCAGTCATGTAAACCAAATAGTCAGACATAAGTGATAGAAACATATATTATTATAATCAATGAGACTGTGCTCCACTGCCAACATTACTTTCTGTATTCATAATTTTATCAATAATGTATGTATAATTTTTATATATCTGAGTTGGTTAATACATCACAAGGAAGCCATCTTTCAATTAAGAGATGAATATCAAATGCCCATCTACTTATATATGAGAACTATGAGCTTCACTTTAGGAAAATCAGTATGAGAACTTCAATAAATTCATAAAGAAGAACATAAATTTAACCTGACCCCTGTAAAAATTGAAATGGGTTGAATCTCATTTCATGGCTCTTTGAAGGTGAAATGCTGAAACAGTGTTGTAACATTTTCTCCCAGGACGCTGATAATGATCTCACCAAGTTGTTTATAATCATTTTATTGCATTCATCATCTGAGACTAATTATAACTCAGATGAAAATCATCCTTGCAGAGTGCATTCTAAATATTAATAAACATAAATAATGCAAGTTTACTATTAAAGCAATTCAAAACAACAAACAGAACCCACAGGGAGTTCCTTAAAATTAATCTGGTTCCACATAAATTCTGTCTTAAAATGTTCAAAGCAGCAATATCCCATATCAGAGGATACATTAACTTTTTCCTTGCTTTTTGTTCTATTTTTCTAATTTTATAGGGCAAAATAATAGATGTAAGTGTTTGGAATGTTGGGGAATATTTAGTGGTAACTTCTAACAAGGAACATGGAACTAATCTACACCTCTGTGAGCAAAGAAACGTGAAATCAGCTGTTCTTGATGCTCAGTTTTTTTAGAATACTGTTCATATCCCTTTAAAATTATTATTTCTTTAGCTGTAAAAACTGTGTATTTGATGGGGCTCAAAAAAGACAACTTTGTAACTTCATATACCTACTAAATAGATTTCAAATATGTACTCATCCTTTAGAACGTACAACACTTGTAACACAGCCTTCTATTGCTGGCCATTTCTCTGAGTTTGAAAATCCTACACCAAATATTCAAAGTGATGATTTTTACGACCTTGTGAAAATTAACATTTTTGATTCACATTTCATAATTTATATAAGTTTCCTCCTTCAAAAGTTTTCATCAGCATGAGATTAGCTACAGAATTTAAAGTAAATATCCCACTCATAATGTCCATTCCTGTAGTTATAATCATGTTTTCCTTTCTGTTTCTGCATGTTATCACAGTTTATTGTGGTCACTTTTTGTGTTATAGGAATCATTAAATTTGAAGAGATGTGTGATCTGCCACATAATAGGTAATTTCACTTTTGACATCTCCCCTTTGTTTAATTTGTTAAACAGAATTAGTAATACTTAATAAAACTATGTTAAATGCATTGGCAAGGACCAAACAAGAGAATGGTTTGAAATACTTATGCAATATAGCATTTAGTCAAAGAACAATGTGAATTACATATTTCAGTTATTCATGATGCTGCTACTTCATTTAGACAGTGCTAGAATATCAACTATTCTGTCATAGGACAGAATATTACACTTTTCCAATTTTTAGAAGGATTTATGTTTATTTTTTATGTATGTGTGTGTGTCTGAGTGCATGTATGTGCACCATTCATTTGCAATTGCCTACAGAGACAGGACAGAAGGCAGCATCTGAGGCCACTGAACTAAAGTTACAGGCCCTTGGGAAGGAGCTGCTGAATGTGGGTGCTGAACACCAAACCTGTTCTACATGAGTAGCAAGTGTTTTAACCACTAAGCCAACTCTACAGCAGAAGTTTAATGATTTTTAGTATGTTACAGAAATATCTTTTTATTACTTTGTAGTGATTGACTTTGATTAACAAAGAGATACAAGGTTAAAAGAGATAATTTTGTTGCTTGTCCAACATTTCCCTTTGCTCTCCAAGTCTATTGTCAATGTAGAGACAAAATTCATCTTGACTTTACTATTGCTTAAAGGTTTACCAAATTAAGATTTTTAAATTTGATAAAATATAATCAGCATCAACCCTTCTTATGTTAATATTTGTTGACTATCATTCCTTAACTTCTGACATGATCAAGGAAATATTTCTACATTTTTCCTTGTGTAAATCATAGATATTTTACCTTAAAAACATGAAAGCTATTACTAAATATGATTAAAATTAGTGCCATAATAAGGTTAAACGAATTTTTGAATCAACAAAGGTAGTAGATAAAGCACTTCCTAAACACAAAATTTGACTTAAGATATATGTTGCATTTGGATGCTAGAGGATAAAACCTGGAAACTTGGCAAATATCAAATAATGGTTTTGGTAATAGTCTCAGGCCAAAATAAAGTCAGATTTCAATACTGGAGAAGAAAATAGTGGATTTAATGATTAATAGAATCAATGATTAATTGAATTAACAGTCTGGCGACTGTTAAGACAATAAAAATGACCAAAATTGAATAGTAGAAACATAGGAGTAACGAATATTCATAATTGTATTTAATCATTAAAATTACTACAATTTTTAACATCTTCCTGCACTGACACAGTTAACTAGTGGGGATGAAGTTTCCAGAATAGTACCACCTTGATTTTCTTTCTTACAGTTCAGGCATGGGGTATCTTTAGCAATAGGGTTTTAATGTCATGTTCTAGACAGAGCTGACAGAAATGCAATAAACTAAAGTAATTAGAAGTCTTCTCGCCAAATGACTTTTTATTTTTTAAAGCTTTTGGTGCTATCTATCCCACCCAATTTCCTTCTTCAACTATTCCCTCTCCTCCCCCATCTCAATATATCCTACTCCATAATACTCATTTTGAAATTCATTTACCAGAATATTTTATCTCCACTCTTTTAAAAGTTCTACTACATGGACTTAATGTTATTTTATGAGCTCTGGTTGTTCCAAATGAAGCACATGTACCTAAATATTAAAAATATAGCACCCATAAATGAGAGAAAACATGCTATATTTGTCTTTTGGGGTCCTGGAATGCCCCATTCAGAATGATTGTTTCCAGTTCTATCCATTTACCTGCAAATTTCATTTTTCTTAACAATTGGAATATCCTGAGAGAGAAAAGTGATCACTAGTTTTAGCAGGGTGTGAATCTTGTGAGCTACAATAATGAGTGGTTTAACAAGACATGCCCACTGTTGCAAAAGGGACACTGAAATCATGGAAGCAATCAACCATTTTCTGATTTGATTTTAAGCCTACTCCAGAATATAACACCAACACATGACACCATTATCATGATAAAAACCTATGGCTAGACATATCATATGCCCTGGAAGAGAATCTACTACTATTATTATGCTAAGTGAAAAAATTAAACCAACTCCTATTAACCTACCATTATATGCACAGATCAAGGCACCTCTCCTCCCTTATCAGACAAGCTTCTGTGTGCAGTAGATGATTACCAACACAGAGAACCACAACCTGCCAATGTACAGACAATGAGACAAAAGAATGTTTTTACTTAAATGGAACATATATCCTGTATCATCTCCTCCAAAGGCTCAGGGATTACTGAGGAAGAGGGGGAAGAAGTAACATAAGACCCAAAGATGATGGATGACTATATGGAAATGGTATATTCTGGACAGAGGAGGACAGCTGCACACAGGAACTCACAGCAGGCATGACAGAATGCAAACAACAACAAAAACCTCTGCAAGCTGTATCTAGACAAAATCCCATGGAGAGGGAAACTGAACACAGAATTTCACCCCTATCCGAAGAACTATTGGTAATTGTTAACAGATTGTGGAAAAAGAGTGAAAGGGTCAGTTTATCTAAAAGTGTAGCCCGAGACAAACCTATCATGCCACAGTGAATGAGCACATCTCCAATGATATTTGATCAGCACAAAGTGGCTTTGATGTTGAAAGAAAGAATTTACTATAAGTCTGTTTTTTTTTTTTTCACTTGACTTTGCATCAAAATAGTGCAGTGATTCTCAACGTATGGATTGTGACTGATTTGGGGTAGTATATCAGATGTCTTGCATATCGCATATTTACATTCTGATTTACAGCATTAGCACAATTACAGTTACAGAGCAGCAAAAAAATAATTTTATGGATGGAGGTTACTACAATGTGAGGAACGTAGAGCACCACTGATCTAGTGAGACATGATTTAATCAATGGTTCTATGGAACTTCACTAGGAAGTGTCAGAAAAATCCTGAAATTAGAATTTTGACTTTAGTTGTCTCTGACTCACAAAATTATATTAAATTAGTACTATCAGATTTTAATGTGACAGAATACACATTGTCTTTTTAAATGAAAAACTCCAAACTTCACATTAGGATGAATATTATAGGAAAGACTATCATGATACAAAAAAGTCAAATTCAATTTATATCTGGGCACAAATATTAAGGAGTGATGGGAGACAATGTACTATGAGGAAGTAAGATTTGTTGTAGGAAAGAAGTGTTCATTGGTTAATATACTTCACCAAATCAGCAGCTTCTAATAGGATCACCCTGTGAATACACTCAACATTCTACCTGATTTTCTTTCAATATATCCTTCTATGTGTTCTAATCCCTGACATTCTTGCTTTCTAACAAAAACTCCTGAATTCTCATATGTTTATGTTAACTTTCTTTTCTATTGCAAATTAAATATAATTTAAAAATTCACATCAAGACATAATGTGTTATGTTCCTCATATAAGACATACATTTTTTAAAAAGCATATATATATATATATATATATATATATATATATATATATATATTTAACACAATAAGGACCTTGAGTTAAGGAATGTTATGCAGTTTAAATACATGTTCTTTACTTTCATTCTGTACAAATGAACAGAACTTAAAAACAATCTTTTTCAGGGAGGGATGGCAGAGGTCT
Source organism: Onychomys torridus (assembly GCF_903995425.1). Classification (NCBI taxonomy): domain Eukaryota; kingdom Metazoa; phylum Chordata; class Mammalia; order Rodentia; family Cricetidae; genus Onychomys; species Onychomys torridus. Next base: position 138,295,654 of record NC_050443.1, read on the forward strand.
TGTGAGGACATGCAGGAGACACTGCTTTCATTACTGTCCTTTTGACAGTGTCAAACAGAGCTGGTGCTTTGACTTTTCCTGTTCAAAATTGGCAAAAATAGTGATTGGAACAACATTTTTCTTGTTCTTAATATAGGCTCTGAGGATAGTTATTTAAATATCCATTAATGCATGATTGTCCTAATCCCACAACCCAAAAGACTCTACATTCCCTCATCTGTCAAAAAAAAAATCAGTATTCACAGTCAGTTCCTTCTAATGAGTATATTATGTTGTGATCTTACTATAAAACACTGAGACCTTTTGTAGTATAAGTGGACTTTCAAACTAAAATACAATAAACAATATTATATATGAGAGTCAGTGTACATATTTTCAGGTATCCTTGACTAAAATAGATACCATATTTGACAATCAAGGCAAAATAGAAACCTAGATTATCAGATTTAATTATTTAACCTAGTTTTCTACAAAATACCAAGACTATCTCAAATGAAATTTCTTCCTGATCTCACATAGAAGAAACACAATTGCATAAAGACTTAGAAATGAAAAGGACAATAAACTAATTTCTATGATTATTTTCTATAGTGATATTTTATTTGTATTGAAATGTGATTTTATTTGTATGTTAATAAAGTTGCCTTGAGGTCAGAGCAAGCCGGAGCAGAAGCTGAGCAGTAGTGGTGCACACCTTTAATCCCATCACTTGGGAGACAGAGCTAGGTAGATCTCTGGGTGTTTAAGGACACAGCCAGCATGGCAGACACACGCCTTTAATCTCAATACCAACCATAGAAGACCTGGAGTTCTGTACAAACAGGTAGTGATGAGGAGGTCATGTGGCTGGGTTTACAACCAATGAGAAAACAGAACAGAAAACCTATAAAAAAGTTAGGACACACAGAGATAGCTCTCTTGCAGAGAGGAAGGACAGCAGAAGCAGTGAAGGGTAAGGTTTTCCGCTCTTGCTCTGACCTTGTGGTTTTTAACTCTGCAATTGGTTCTGTGTTTCTTATTTAACAAGACGGTTACATCTACAATTTTCTTTCTTTCTTTCTTTTTAACTAAGAAATTTTTATTCATTTTACATATCAACCACAGATCCCCTTCTTTTCTGTCCTCTCATCCCCCATACCCCAACTCACCCCATATTCCCTCCTCAGACAAGGTAAGGCCTCCCATGGGAAGTCAGCAGAGCCTGGTACATTCAGTTGAGGCAGGTCTAAGCCCATACCCCTGCATCAAGGCTGTGCAAGGTATCCCATAGATAGATAGTGGGCTCATAAAGGCCTGCTCATGCACCAGGGATGGATCCTGATTCCACTGCCAGGGGCCCTTTAAGATCAACCTACACAACTGTCTCACTTATGCAGAAAGATTAGTCTACTCCAATGGAGGCTCAACAGCTGCTGGTCTAAAGTTCATGAGTTCCCACCAGTTTAGTTTGGTTGTTTCTGTAACATGAATTTTAAAAGGTCTTATAATAAAAAAAATCCACAGCAGATATTAGGGTGGAGGCTTAACAATCAGAGAAGAACAGCCAGCCACTAGCTTACCTCTATGAAATCCTCAGTCTCAAGAGAGAGTTTCCGTTTCCTCATGCCTTATATACCTTTCTGTGTCTTGTCATATTATTTCCTGGGATTTAAGGGATGTGTCACCACTGACTGGTTCTGTTTCCCTCATGTAGCCCAGTGTGGTCTTGAACTGACAGAGATCCAGACAGATCCCTGCCTCCTGAGTGATAGGATTAAAGGTGTGTGCCACCACTACCTGACCTCTATGTCTAATTTAGCAGCTGGCTCTGTCCTCTGATCCCCCAATAAGCTTTATTGGGATGCAAATATATCACCACATTTCTTGTCCCTTTTTTTGTCTAAAACAATAAAAGGTTATAATTCATATAACAAAAACTATATATAATAAGTACAATAACTATATACAATACATATGGCAATAAATAAATCAACAATTTCTAGTCCATTTGCACTTGACAAATTCAGAGAAAACACTCCATTATCTATCCTATCTTTGTGAATCCAAAGGTTTGTATCTAAGTTACCTTCTATCCTATGCAAGGCTATTTTTTGATGTCTTTCAAACTTACACACTTTATACCTGTTTAGTTTCATTTCTGAATTTGTTAACAAGGAAAACTATAACTATCTAATTTTCAACTCCTTCAGGGACCCAAGAAGGAAATAATATTAATTGAGTAAGCTGGAAGTGCAAACAAGCAACTCCCCACCTCCAAAAATAATGTGAGAAGTGACAGAAACAGGTGGCTGACTGGACAGTTATCCAAGGTTCCTCTGCAATGTTGGGGCATCCACCTTTGGCCTACAGATCTAGCATACCTGACAGATTTTTCTGTGAAGCAGGATTTTCTGAAGGCCTGTCCTACTTTGTCTTGGATAAGCAGTCCTTTCTTTTGTGTCCTGCTTGTCCATTTTGGACAACATATTGTCAGTAGTTGATGTAAAGGCACTTTATTGCCCAGTGGCTAAGTTTTGGCATTAAGAAAGTAAACTCCATAAGGTGTTTCTTTGATGCCCATCATCTTCTCTGAAGTAGATTAGTGCTGCCAGAAATAGACGTCTCATTGCCATAAAAAAATTGTTATTAAAATATCTCAAATGTCATATTCTATAGATATCTGAAGTGTTTGAAGATGCCCAATATATCTAAAATATATTTTTGTTTAACTTTTAAAACATACCTAATGTGACTAAAAGTTTGATTTTAAGGACTAACTATTAACTTGCATTTCTTATATCCTAATTAGTTGGTAATAATAACTCTCAAGGACTAGCAATTGGCATTACATTGTTAAAGAACTGTATAGGTACAGTAATTTGAACAAGATTAGAAATATATGTACAGTATTTTCTAAAAAAATCAATCTCAAATTTGTATAAATATACATAATTTATATACAATAAACAAAAATCTAATCCAATGTAAAATATTTCAAACTAGTAGTTGCTTTTTAAAAGTAGATTCAATAATTTACCTTTTCATCTTATATATACATGCTCCACTTTTCTTTTCAGAGTAGATTCAATAATATACCCTTTTATTCTACTATTTCTATATCTCTTTTTCTACGAGTAGATTCAATAATACTTCTTATCTATGTATTCTTTTTTCTTTTTCTTTCTTTCAAACAAGAACCCTGAACAGAATCTACTTGTTTAGCTTTTTTTCCTGACCATTATCAATTAACAACTTGTAACCAACCATCCTAAACAATGACAATTTTCCATAACCCATTGAATGACCAAAAACCACCCACCCCACATCTTGGGAATGTGGGCATCATTTTTATAAATTACTTCCTGCTGTTTTCAGGTGACAGCATCTTTAGGGGATCCTGAAAAAAAATTAGGTTCGTTATCAAGTCCTGGGAGAGGCAGCTGTATCATTTCTTGCTAGTCTCTGCATAACAGGAAAATGCAGAGCTTGTTTCAGGTCCTTGCTTGAGCAGTCTATGAGCCTGGATTATCTCAGCTAGCCATCTCAAAATTGTCTGAGCAGTTTGTAAACCAAAACCAATCTTTGGGTGGTGTTTGTTATTTTAGCAGTATTATCCTGATGGAATCATGGTTGTGGGGTCCCATCATCTTTTTGGAGACTTTAAAGGTCGCATTCATCAGATCATTCCTTTTCCTGGGAACTTTTTCCAGGTAGTTCTGTCTTCTTCTTTGGATGCTTATCTGTTCAAACATCTTTAAATTCTTCAAGATGGTTGTATTAATTTTTCTGAAAGACAAAAAGAAAACCCTTCCTCAACCTTAATTTTGGAGAGGTTCTAGATCTAATCATGTTGGATGCCAGATGTACGATGAATCTTAAAAGGTCTTATGATAAAAATAACCAGAGCCAGATACTGGGGTGAAAGCTGAAAGATTAGAGAAGCAGAACAGCCAACAACTAGCTGACCTCTCTGAAATCCTCAGCCTCAAGAGAGAGTTTCTATTTTCTCATGCCTTATATACCTTTCTGTATCCTGCCACATTACTTCCTGGGATTAAAGGCATGCATCATAACTGCCTGGTTCTCTTTCTCTCATGTAGTCCAGTGTAGCTGTGAACTCACAGAGATCCAGACAGATTGCTGCCTCCTAACTGATAGGATTAAAGGTGTAAAGGTGTGTGCCACCATGTCTGATCTCTATGTCTAATTTAGTGGCTCTCTTTGTCCTTTGATGCCCAGTTGAGAATTTTTAGGGTATATAATATATTACCACAGTTTTCTCATCATGATCTTGATGGCCACTGCTCATAGAATCCATCTTCCCTCTCTTCAATGGGACTTCTGGAGCTCTGCTTGGTACTTGGGTGTGGATCTCTGCATTTGCTTTCATCAGTTACTGGATGAAGGGACTTTGATGACAGTTAGGGTATTTACTGATTCCCTGAATTCATTGAATCTACTCCAGAAATTACTGGGTTAATCCAGTTCAGGTACCCTCTCCATTATTGCTGTGGTCATCCTTGTAGATTCCTGGGAACTTCCTCAGCATCCAGTTTCTCCCTATCCCCATGCTCTCTCCCTCTAACATGTTATCTCTTTTATTTCTCTCCCACTAGGTCCCTGTTCCAGCTCAACAATCCCATTCACTTATGTTCTCATCCCCCATCCCCTACGCTCTATTACTCTCCCTCATTCCCAGTTTACTCAAGGAGATCTCATCTATTTCCCTGTCCAAGGTCAGTCTATGCATCCCTCTAAGGATCCTCCTTGTTAGGTAGCTTCTCTGGAGCTGTGGGTTGTAGTTTGGTTATCCTATGCTTTATATCTTGTATCCACTTATGAGTGAGTATATACCATGTTTGTCTTCTGTGTCTGGATTACCTCACTCAGGATGATTTTTTTTTTCTAGTTCCATCCATTTGCCTGAAAATTTCATGATGTCATAGTTTTTCACTGCTGAGTAGTACTCCATTGTGTGTATGTGCCACATTTTCTTTATCCATTCTTTGGTTGAGGGGACGTCAAGGTTGTTGAAGGTTCTGGTATTATGAATAATGTTGCTATGAACATATTTGAGCATATGTACTTGTGGTATGATTGAGCATTACTTGGGTATATGCCCATGAGTAGTATAGCTGTGTCTTGAGGTATATTGAGTCCCAATTTTCTGAGAAACTGCCATACTAATTTCCAAAGTGCCTGTATAAGTGTGTACTCCAACCAACAGTAGAGGAATGTTCCCCTTGCTCCATATCCTCTTCAACATAAGCTGTTGTCAGTGTTTTTTACTTTGACCATTCTAACAGGTGGAAGATGGTATCTCAGAGTCATTTTGATTTGCATTTTCCTGATTACTAATGGTGCTGAGCCATTCCTTAAATGTCTTTCAGCCATATGAGATTCTTCTGTTGAGAATTCTGTTTAGCACTGTAGTTCAATTTTAAATTGGATTGTTTGGTATTTTCACGTCTAGTTTCTTGAATTCTTTATATATTTGGGAGATCAACCCTCTGTTAGATGTTGGGTTTGTGAAGATCTTTTCCCATTCTGAACATCACAATGAACAAGAAGCAGAAGAAAGCGACCTTAAAAATAACTTTATGAAGATGAAAGAGGCCTTTAACGAGGAAATAAAAAACTCCTTTAAAGAAATTAAGGAAAAGACAAACAAAAATTCAAAGAAATCAATAGATCCCTTAAAGAAAGTGAACAAAACCAATAAAAAAAATTAAACAAGTAAAGGAAACAATTCAAGACCTGAAAATTGAAATTAAAAACAATGAAGAAGACAAAAACTGAGGGATCTCTGGAAATAGAAAATCTGAGTAAATGAACAGGAACTACAGATACAGGCATAACCAAGAGAATACAAGAGATAGAAGAGAAAAATCTCTGGCATAGAGGATACAATAGAGGAAATAGATTCACTTCAAGAAAACACCAAAGCCAAAAAAATCATAGCACAAAATGTCCAGGAAATCTGGGACACCATGAAAAAGCCAAATGTAAGAATAATAGTGATAGAAAAATGAGAATACCAACTCAAAGGCACAGAGAATGTATTCAACAAAACCATAGAGGAAAGCTTTCTCAAGTTAAAGAAGGAAATACCTGTGAAGATACAAGAAACTTAGAGAACACCAAGAAGACTTGATCCCCTAAAAATTCTCCTTCCCAAATAATAATCAAACCACTAAATATACAGAATAAAGAAAGAATATTAGAGCAACAAAGGAAAAAGACCAAGTGACTTATAAAGGTAGGCTCATCAGAATAACACCCAAATTCTCAATGGAGACTCTGAAAGCCAGAATGACCTGGATAGATATATTATAAACACTAAAGACCACAAATGCCAGCATTTACTACTATTCCCAGCAAAACTTTCAATCATCATAGACAGAGTGAACAAGACATTCCAAGACAAAACCAGATTTAAATAATACCTGTCCATAATTCCAGCCCTACAGAAATCACTAGAAGGAAAACTATAACCTAAGGAAGTTAGATACACCCCTGAAAACACAGGCAATAGATAACCCCACAGCAGCAAATCATAAAGAAGGGAAATACACACACATACTACCACCAAAGATCACAGGAGTTAACAATCACTGGTCATTAATATCCCTTAATAGCAATGCACTCAATTCACCTATAAAATTACCCAGACTAACAGAATGGATATGAAAACAGGGTCCATCCTTATGCTGCATACAAGAAACATACCTCAAGTTCAAAGAGAGACACTACCTCAGAGTAAAACATTGGGAAAAGACTTTCTAATCAGTAGACTTAAGAAGTAAGCTGGAAGCCGGTGGTGGTGGTGCACGCCTTTAATCCCAGCAATTGGGAGGCAGAGACAGCCTGGGCTACAAAGTGAGTTCCAGGAAAGGCACAAAGCTACACAGAGAAACCCTGACTTGAAAAACCAAAAAAAATATTATCATGGTCTGTTATTCCTTGTTCTCCCTTTCTGTCCTTGATCCGGCTGGGATCTCCTGCTCCCCTAAGCTCTCTTTCCCTTGAACCTTGCCCTTCATTACTCCCACCATCATCCAGGTTGTTCACGTACATCTCATCCATTTCTCTGTCATTGGGTGGTCTCTGTGTGTTTCCTAGGGTCCCATTTTCTAGGTAGCTTCCCTGGGGTTGTATAGCAGTCTAGTCATCTTTGTTTTACATCTAGTATTCTCCTATGAGTGAGTACATACCATGTTCATGTTTCTGAGTCTGGGTTATCTCACTCAGGACGATTTTTTCTAGATCCATCCATTTGCCTGCAAACCTGATGATATCATTGTTTTTCTCTGCTGAGTAGTACTCTATTGTGTATATGTACCATATTTTCTTTATCCATTCTTCAGTTGAAGGGCATCTAGGTTGTTTCCAGGTTCTAGCTATTACAAACAATGCTGATATGAACATAGCTGAGCAAATGCCTTTGTGGTATGATTGAGCATTCCTTGGGTATATGCCCAAGAGTGCTACAGCTGGGTCTTGGGGGAGATGGATTCCCAATTTTCTAAGGAAGCACCATATTGATTTCCAAAGTGGCTGTACAAGCTTGCATTCCCACCAGCAGTGGAGGAGAGTTCCCCTTGCTCCACATCCTCTCAAGCATAAGCTGTCTTCTGTGTTTTTGATCTTAGCCATTCTTACAGGTGTAAGGTGGTATCTCAGAGTCGTTTTGATTTTTATTTCCTGGATAATTAGGGATGTTGAGCAATTCCTTAAATGTCTTTCAGCCATTTGAACTTCCTCTGTTGAGAATTCTCTGTTTAGTTCTATAGCCCATTTCTTAATTGGACTATTGGGCTGTTGATGTCTAACTTCTTGAGTCTTTTATATATTCTGGATATCAGAACACATGGGTACAGGAAGAGGCAGAGTGCTGGAGAGGTCCCCAGAAATCCACAATGATATATCCTCTGTAGACTGCTGGCAATGGTCCAGAGAAAGCCTTATCTGACCTAGTCTGGTGATGAGATGGCCAAGCACCCTAACTGTCATGCTGGAACTCTCATCCAATATCTGATGGAAGTGGATGCAGATATCCTCAGCCAGGCGCCTGGTGGAGCTCCAGGAGTCCAATTGGGGAGAGAGAGGAGGGACTGTAGGAGTGTGAATTTTTGAGACCAAGATTGGAAAAGCACAAGGACAAATACCCAAATGAATGGAAGCACATGAATTATGAACTAAGGGCTGTGGAGCCCCTGGCTGGATCAGGCCCTCCAGATAAGTGAGACAATTGAGCAGCTTGAAGTGTTTGGGAGGTATCCAGGCCTTGGGACCCAGACCTGTCCTTAGTGCATGAGCTGGCTGTTTAGAATATTGGGCTTACACAGGTACACTTTGCTCAGCCTGGAAGGAGGGGAGGACCTGCCTGTGCTGAATCCATGGGTTGAGTTGAATCCCCAGGGGAGTCTTGGCCTTGGAGGAGGTGGGGGTGGAGGGAAGGGGCTGGTGGGAGGGTGGGGGAGGGGGCTGGAGGGGGAGTACAGGGGAACGCATGGCTGATGTGTGGAATTACAACACAAATCTAATAAATAGGAAAAAGAGTAAAAAAAAGGGGGAAAAAAAGAAAAACCAAAAAAAAAAAAAAAAAGGTAAGCTGGTATAGCTACCCTAACATGTAAAATATTAGACTTCAAATTAGAATCAATCAAAAGATATGAAGAAAGACCTTACATATTCATCAGAGGAAAAATCCACCAAGATGAAGTCTCAATTCTGAATACTTATGCTCCCAATACAAGGGCACTCATATATAAATAAAGAAACATTACTAAAGTTTAAATCACATATCAATCCCCACAGACTACTAGTGGGAGACTTCAACACCCCCTCTCACCAATGGACAGTTCTTCAGACAGAATTTAACAGAGGAATAAGGGTTGTAATAGATGTTCTGACTCAAATGGACTTAATAGATATCTACAGAACATCCCAGTCTAACACAAAAGAATATACCTTCTTCTCAGCACCTCATGGAATCTTTTCTAAAATTACAGAGCAAATCTCATCAGATATAAAAAAAATGGTGTAATCTGTATTTTATTGGATCATCACAACATAAAGTTAGATTTCAACAACAAGAAAATTACAGAAAGCCTACAATCTCATGGAAATTAAATAATGCTCAATTGAATCACTGATGGGTCAATGAAATAAGATAATAAGAAAGATATTTTTATTATTCTTAACTTTAAGGGTGCTCTCATAAAATAAGGATATAAAAGTATATGCATACAATGCTGCTTCTTCTGTGATGGAGAAAATTAGGTGAGCGCAGAACTAGTGCCACATGCCTGCATTTTGATCATCCTGTTCCTACAATCACAAAAAATTAGAATAAAAATATACTGAAGAAAAATTTCAAATATATATTTAGATTAACTGTCAATATGGTAATATTACCCTTAATCTCTTCATACTAAAATAATGAACTGGAAAAAAGTTTGAGAGGTTAAGCAACATTTATGGCCAAGTCATTCAAAATGGATGACAATCTTTTATTATTTTTAAAGATGTACTTGGCTATCTATGAAGTGATTTAATAGCTGGGTAGTCAAGAAACAACTCAAACCTGCCCTCAATACTCAGCAGTAGCCAAAAACAAACAAAAGGCTAAAATATTAAAATGTTTTGGTAGAGAATATTAGAAACATATTTTCTTTCTTTTTTTATTAATTTTTTTTATTTATTTTACATACCAACCCACAGTTTCCCCTCCCTCCTTTTCTCCTATCCATACCATCCCCACTGCCTTCTATCTATCCCCTCCCCATCCACTCCTCTTCCTTTCAGAAAGGGGCAGACTTTCCATGGTTGTCAATAAAGCATGGCATATCAAGTTGAGGCAGGGCCAAGCTCCTCCCCCTGCATCAGGCTGGGCAAGGCAACCTACCATCTGAAAGAGGTTTCCAAAAGTCAGCTTAAGTGCCAGGGACAAGTCTTGATCTCACTGCTAGGTGCCCCACAAATAGACCAAGCTACACAACTGTCACACACATGCTGAGGGCCTAGGTCAGTCCCATGCAGGTTGCCTAGCTGTTAGTACTGAATTTGTGAGCTCCCTGCAGCTCTGATCAGCTATCTCTGTGGGTCTCCCCATCATGACCTTGACATCCCTGAGTCATACATTTCCTTCTTCCTCTCTTCAACGGAATTTGGCCTAGTGTTTGGCTGTAGATCTCTGCATCTGCTAGATTTTCAACAGATAATTTGATAATTAGGTATAAATATAATGAAAAGCGAATTCTCTTAAATACAATGAGATGTTCCAGAGTTTCCTAAAATGTTTCATAGATTTTTGAAATACACTTAGGAAATTTGAAATTAAACTGAATAAAGCAATTTCTTGCTAAGAACTATCACAGTTATTAATATGTAACTATCCACAATAATCTTATGCTGGAGAGGATGTGGAGCAAGGGGAACTCTCCTCCACTGCTGGTGAGAATGCAAGCTTGTACAGCCACTTTGGAAATCAATATGGTGCTTCCTTAGAAAATTGGGAATCCATATCCCCCAAGACCCAGCTGTAGCACTCTTGGGCATATACACAAGGAATGCTCAATCATACCACAAGGGTATTTGCTCAGCTATGTTCATATCAGCATTGCTTGTAGTAGCCAGAACCTGGAAACAACCTAGATGCCCTTCAACTGAAGAATGGATAAAGAAAATATGGTACATATACACAATGGAGTACTACTCCGCCGAGAAAAATAATGACATCATGAGGTTTGCAGGCAAATGGATGGATCTAGAAAAAATCATCCTGAGTGAGGTAACCCAGACTCAGGACAAACATTGTCACCAAGTGTGTCAATCATGCTGGGTATGTCTTTATGCTGTGAATGTGTTGCTCTGATTTATTGATAAATAAAATAATAAATAAACTTCTGGTTGGCCAGTAGCCAGGCAGGAAGTTTAGTATAGGCAGGATAAGGAGAGAGGAGAATGCTGAGAAGTAGAAGGCTGAGTCAGGAGACGTTGCCAGCCACCACCATGAGAAGTAAGATGTAAAAATGCTCACTGTATTGGGTTTTGATCTGATTTTATAATTGATGCTCACTCTCACACTTTTTATCTGTCACCAAACCTAAAGTGCATTTATTTGTTAGTCTAGCTGTCCAGTGTACTTAATAGATCCTAGCACTGTCATTATAGGTGTGCATCATCACACCAAGATTTTGTTGGTACTAGGGATCCAAACCCAGGTCTTCATAATTGCATAGCAAGCATTTTTGCCACCTGAGCCATCTTCCCAGTCCCAGGACACAGATTTTAAATAAAAGAAAAGTGATTCTCACTTTCCAAGCATACATACACAGATACACTCAAAGAGGCACATTTTGACTTAGGAATTAAGGTACAATAAAGAATAAGGCGTTTAAGATTATAGATTATAAAAGAAATACAGGCAAAAGAAGAAAATGTCAATTATGTACATTTAAAAAAATCAGTATTTGTAATATTGGGGTTCAGTTTTAGGAAAGGTATCTTTTTTTTTCCTGAGACAGGGTTTCTCTGTGTAGCTTTGCACCTTTCCTGGAACTCACTTGGTATGCCAGACTGGCCTCGAACTCACAGAGATCTGCCTGGCCCTGCCTCCAAGTGCTGGGATTAAAGGTGTGCACCACCACCACCTGGCTTAGGAAAAGTATCTTAAAGAGTTCATCAATGCCATTAAATAGTGAAAAGGATGTACAATCTCTGGGGAAATAAACAAAACTCCAATATTTATCCTGGACTTATTCTGGTTTAGCTTATCTGTTTCCACCTACTTCCAATTCAAGATATTATAAAACATAAACATTTGATTCACCAGATACCCTTACAGATGGTAGACTGGAAAGGTCTAAGGTAGATAGACAAACAGAGGTGCTGATTAACATAGACTTCAAACATCCTTATCTCATTGCACTCAAAGCATCTGACCTGTAGTGCCTGGGGTAGGAAGCTGGTAGTGGATGCATAAGAAATGCTTTCAAATGTCTGGACCACAGTTAGCAAGAGGTTACAGACAAGTTCAGAGGGTTGTTGGAATGAACAGTTTCCACTCTTCCATGGGTAAATATTCCCTTCTTTATAGCATAACTATTTATAATTAAAATTTTTAAAGTGAACACTCTAACTTGCAATGAACTCAGATACTAGAAATGTCTTTCCAGGATTTGATGGTTTTCTAAAAAAAGATACAGAAAATTTGGCTTAGAGATTAATTATCTGTACTGTGCTTATTGTGAACTCCTGTGCTGGAGTAAACTATTTTATTTGTTATATCTTCATGACTGTGATGATAATACCTGATGGAAACAACTCAGAAGATACAGAGTTTATTCTTCTCAGTTTCACGAGTTTTTTCCCTCACAAAGAGCAAGGCATGACAGAGGTCCTGGAAATAGTTACAGAGAACATCTTCCTAGACATCTTCCATGGACTGGGGAAAAGGTTTGAACAAAGTACTTGTATTATGACCTACTGAAATTTTTACATTATTGACAGAAGTATTCTGTTGTAGAATATTATTTTAAGATGTGTTACTTTTATTTGTTACATTTGTTTTACTCTGGGAAGCTGTGTTAGTGTACCTGTGTAAAACACCTAATGGTCTAATAAAGAACTGGCCAATAGCAAGGCAGGAAAAAGAATAGGGACTGGCAGTCAGAGAGAACATATAGAAGGAGAAATCTGGGGGTGGGGGTGAATCAAGCAGCCAGAGAAGGAGGAGGACTCCAGGGGCCAGCTACCCAGCTATGCAACCTGCAATGGAGTAAGAGTAAGATTTACAGAAATGAGAGAACAGGAAAAGCCCAGATGCATAAGGTAGCTGGGATAATTTAAAGTTAAAGAAAGCCGGCAAGAAAGAAGCCAACCTAAGGCTGGACATTTCTAAGTATAAACTTCTGTGTGTGATTTATCTGAGATCTGGGTGGCAAGTCCCCCAAAAGGGCCAAAGAGAAAAAACAAAAACAAAAACAGTATGCTTTTACTATTGCTGATCAAATTGTGTGTGTGTGTGTGTGTGTGTGTGTGTGTGTGTGTGTGTGTATGTGTATGTGTGTGTAAGTGTGTGTGTGTGTGAAACTTGTTCTAATATTTGCAATTCTCCACAGTCAGAAAGATTGTGCAAGGAGAATTATGTCTTAGTAACATCATACTTAATTGAATTTGATTCATATGACAAGATTTTAGGTTGACACCATAAGGGACAAAACCAGAGCTGCCTTATAGAAATACTTCATGTGCTGTGCATGTGTGAAGAAGGAAATTCAATTGCAGTCAATGAAAAAACTCTGGAGATTGTTTTTTAATTGAGTTCAAGGTTCTCAGAGTTGCTATTATCAATATTCAAGTACATGCATTTATTTGTTTGCTTCAGGAAAAGTGTGTTTCCTCTACAAACAGGATATAGCTGATGTACAAGATTGCAAGTTCCAAGGCAGGCTCATGAAAAACAATATACTTCTTCCTACATCTGTCTAAGGATATCTGTGTGCACATGTGTGTGTCTATGTGTATACATGTTATTTACACAGGCATCATGTAAAAAGTGGAACCATCTTGCAGCCGTCATTCTGTGAGATTTCCAACCCACGTGGAGATATCACATATACCTGCTTGTTTGGCATCCCCACCTTTTAATTCCCTCTTCTTTAGATCTGTGTAAGAATAAGAATGTGTTTCTTTAAACATTATTTGCATTCTTAAGGGCATGAGATGATTGATGATGAGTGGCAGAGGCATTACTGATTCCATTGGTACACAGTGTCACAATCCTGGGAAGTTTTTAATAAAATCCCCCTAAAATAGGTATGATTTCAAATACAGTGCATTAACTTGAAATTTAAATTCACCTTTTTGTTTCTGACAGAAATGCTGGCTTCCATCCCTCTAAGTTAAGACAGGAATGGACAGGCATTTTCTTCCTAAGTGTGATTTGTTCCATGAGTTATGAGTGCCTTAAATCTCCTGTGGATACAAACATTTACCTTTTATCCTTTTATATAGTTTCCAGGTTGAATTCTACCAATTTATTTTAATTTAATCTTTGTGTACTAACAATATGACAGGGTGTCAAAGACAAGCAGGTAACATAGCAGAAATATTTTCTCCATCCACAAGCAGTAAAACGAAGCATAGAATGACTTTCATCTTTTTAATATGAAATCATTTGTTCATTCCTGCAATGAGAAAGCATATCTTGCTTTATTTGAAAAATGTTCCCTTTGGAAATAAAAGAATTGTAGTTGAAGGAAAACACTCTGAACTCCACAGCAGTTTGAGCAGGGTCACTTCAGCTACCTCTCATAAAACTGATTGATCTTCCGGATGCTTGGAGTGACTTTTTCTAGCAGTTACTGCTATCATTTGGGTATAGAAAAACAAATTCATTGCATTTTCCTCACTATTGTTAATTGAATTGAGTTTTAAGTATTTTCAAGGCTGGTGGCTGACTTTAGGATTATCCAATTCATGGATAATTTAAGGAAGTAGTTTAAGTAGTTTAAGTGTATTGTCGCTTAGTGCACATGATAAAGCACTGGGACCATAAATTTTGTGTTATTTGATGGATCTTTTAAAAACATACTGTATTACTTTAATTTTCAAGATATCAGAATGGCTTAAATTTATAATTACATTTTTCTTTTTCTATAAGCTAACTGATAAAAATCTAGAATAACATAAAATATGTTATAATAAATTGCTGTCCACAGTGTGTGTGTGTGTGTGTGTGTGTGTGTGTGCATGTTTAAATGAAATAGAAGTCTGTTTTTAGCTCTACAGTCAGTTTACCCTTATTCCTTGAAGAGACAGTTTGTCAGAATAGATCTTAGCAAGTGGGGAAGACCAGACTACTCTTTTGTCTATATCCACTGCTCTGCAGTGACTGGCTTTCTTTCTTTTATCTTTTGTTAATATGCTTTTAATATAAATAGATTTACATCACTTTCAAACTCCCTTTCTGCCCTTTAGCCTCTCCATGCCACCAAATTTTTCTTTATTGTTGAGTATATGTAGGTATACACACATATATGTGTGTGTCCAAATATATTTAAATAAAACATGCTGATTCTATTTTTGTTGTTTGTGTGTATAGGGTTCCATGATCTCTCTATATTGAACAAACAATAAAGTGCTCTTGTCCAGAAGCTAATTTTCCTTCTCCCAGCTGTCAAATCAGTAGCCTTTATATATCTATCCCCAGGAAACACGCTAACGAAGAGATCACAAGCATATTCTCTTTTACAATAGCATTAAAGGCTATAAAATATTTTGCAATAAACTTACCTAAGGAGGTATAAGCCTTCTATAATGAAAATTTCAAATCTCTGAAAAAATAGATAGAAAAAGTAGAAAATATAAAGGAACTTAATGTTCATGAATTAATTTTGCCAATATGAACATCCTACAAAAATGCAATTTACAGATTCAATGAAATCCCAATTAAATAACCACAATAATTACCTTCAGAAAAATAGAAAAATATACTGAAATTCATATGTAACCAGAAAGATTTAAATAACCACAATAATTTCCTTCAGAAAAATAGAAAAATATACTGAAATTCATATGTAACCAGAAAGATTTGAGAGAGCTAAAGAAACTATGTTATGTAAATATGTGTATGAAAACTGAAGCCATTTTACATGACTAATATGCACCAATAAAATGTTTAAAAATTCTACCTATACTATAATTCATATAGTCGCTTTTCCACTGTGATGATAAAGTTAATTATTTCACAGTTCTACTAGTTTAATGTTCATTTTTGTCTAGAAAACAGAGTGGTTATTAAACTCAGGTAAACTCCTCTTAACGGCTTCAAATTTAAATCACAGGACAAAGCTGAAGCTTTGAAAATTCCTTAAAGTTTGACCAGGATGCTAGACACACTCCATTCATATAGTAATTCTCTTTGTGACAAGAAGGACTCAGAGAGAATTACTTAATATTTTTATATGGATACATGTGATATACTTTGTAACCACTAAGGGATTTACCTAAATAATTATGACAACTGACTACTTAAATTCTGTGTAGTTTTATCTAACTTATTTATGCTCTGTAAAGGGATGTCTTGATGGACAGCAGTTTTTATATTACCTGTTCAAAATGTTGAGACCAGTCAATATGATGTTCAATTTGGCATAAATTGTGAAATGTAAGCATATGAATATAAAGTAGGAGTGGAGGAGAGCACTGCTTAATGTAGGAATGACAATTTGGGCATAGATATGGCTACAATAAAAAGTTTGCCTTGTCTGAAGAACAAGGAATACTGTAACAGGAGATTTAAGTGAATGGTAAAAGGAAGGTACAGGAAGTTGCATATGTCTTGTGAGGAAACAGAGTATAAACAAAAACATGGCTGCCATCCAAGAATAGTTAATACTTTCTGCTCAGGACATAACAGCATATATTTTAAGCTTCATGGTATCCCTATACCAAACAATGTACATAAATATTATATAAAACATTATAAGTGTGTAAAAGTTGTATGGCCTGTAAATAACGTGTCATTGAGGAGTGAACCTAGAACTGGGGTGTATATTGTTTTTAAAAGGATATTTAGACAAGGTATTCTATATATACCACAATAATGGCTTAGTAATGGAAACACAGTATATCACAGAGATTTGGCAGATATTTTAAAGTTATAAATGGCTCAGAGGGTAAGCAAACCTCAGAGATGGAAAACCAAGTCAATGAACTCAGTGAGGAAAGACTTGAGAAAAACGAGCTTGAGCAAGCATGTAGGATTATCACTAAAATGTTCTACAAGGTCTCTCAAGGCTCGGTGTAGCAGCTACACAAACACTCAGCAAGCTTGACATCTTCCTCTCTGAAACTGTCTTTGATACGTGCACACTTTGACATATCTTTGTTAGCAGAATAATGGTTTCATTCTAGTCCAAAAAGACACCAGAAATCTACCTTTCAGAATGATTTAGGAACATGGATGGCTTGTTCCCCCTAAAATACCAATTTAGACAGTTGCTGCTTTTACCTCCAATTTTTGTAAATGTGCATGTTATGTGTTAGGGTCTCAGTTCAACTCCAGTTGTCATTAACTAAAGAAAAAATGATGAAAAATTATGAGTGATGTATTTTTATTCTATAAATGATAGAACTCATCATCAAAGAAACTTTTATTCTTTAGTAAATGACAATGTGCCTGTATGTCTCCTTATCAAAGAGTCAACCTTTTCAGTTACTTCTAATGATTGGATTCCACACTTTAAGGATGAAAATCCATCATGACTTTGAAGCAAATATTGAGATGAGATTGATGTTATTCATCAAATACCATGTATTATACATACATGTAAGCATTTTATAATACAAATGAATGTAAGTTCAGAATTCTAAATCTAGATAGATAGATGATAGAAAGAGAGAGAAAGAAAGAAAGACAGAAAGAAAGAAATTTAGGTAGATAGATGCCAGGTAAATATATAGACAGACAGACATAAAAGAATAGGACACTGAGGACACCCACATTGGTAATTCAATCTTTTAAAGAACAGACAAAAAGTAAGGAAATTTTAGAAGAGTTGAAGAAGGAAAGACAATTTGGTGTCCCAATGGGCAAGGAGAGGATTTCAAGACAGAAATGATGGATTCAGTAGCAGCTGCATGTGAAGTTCACAGATGAGTCCCTCCAATGAACCATGAATAGAGTGACAAGGAATTACTTAGTATCTTATAGAAAATCGAATGTCTGGCATTAAGATGGCCTGAAAAGTGTTTCTGGCTTTTAAATATACTTTGTCAAATATGCATCAATGACAATGATCATCTATATGATAAAGACAGAAAAGTTAATATAGATAGTGGAAACATTTAACATATTTTAACACATATTAAAATACACCCACCAGCAATTCACTCCTACATACTTATCTAAATTAAGTAGTTTTGAAAAGGAATGTACATGTGAAAGCCTGTGGGGTTGGTCTATAGAGATGGCTGAATGGTTCAGAAAGCATATTCCTTTGCAGAGTGCCAGATTCAATTCCTAGAACCTACATCAAGTGATTTATAACTATCTGTAACTACAGTTCCAGAGAGACAGGGTGCCTCTTCCTCCCATGGGTGCCTTCACTCTTGTACATGTACCCATAGAAAGACACATATAAATAAACAAATAACTAAAAACATTAACATCTGTGATCATGAATGCTTATCTTAAGATATGCTAAAAGTAAAATAATCCTAGATGCCTGAGAACAGGAGTGTAAGTGCCAACTATGATATACAATGGAATAGCACACAGTGATTAAAATATAGCAAAATACTGACATCTGTTATGCCATAGCCACATATCAAAAGCACTGGGATAAATCAAGTAGCCAGGTACAAAAATACAGTTCTGATAGGATTCCATCCCTTTGAAGTTATCAGCAGACACAACCTCACTGTGGTGCTTGAAATAACAACCATATTGATTGAAGGTGGAAAAAGACAGACTGGAAAGTCCTTTCAGGAGAACTTGCTAGAGATTGAGTTATTCTGCATTTTGAATGTTGTTTGAATTATACAACTGTATACATTTGACAACATATATGAAACCATACTCAATAGTTTATAATTTATTTGTAAAATATTCTTTGATGAGATGATAAGAGAAATAATATAAACAGGAAAATATATGTGGTAATCTTCCTCATATGATATATTCTGATTACAATTTTCCCTCTCTTTATTATTTCCAGTTAATTCATATTGAACCTCCTATCTAGATCTGCTCTCTTTCTCTCAGAAATAATAAAAACCTCTAAGGGATAATAATAAAGTAAAATATAATGTAATGAGCTAAATCAAAAGCTAAAACTCCAGGGTTGGACAAAAACAAACAGAAGAAGAAAGGAGGCTAAGAGAAGGCACAAGAAACAGAGACCCACTGGTTTGCATACTCACTCAGGAATTCCATAAAAGCACTAAACTGGAGGCCATAATTTACATGCACAGGACCTGGTGCAGACCTGTGCAGGCCCTGGCCATGCTGCTTTTGTCTGTATGAGTTCATATGAGCTTTGATCATGTTGATTTAGAGGACCTTTCTCTCTTTGTTCTGTCCATCCCCTCTGACTCTTACACTGGGTTCTTTCTACCTCCTCTTCCTCAGGGTTCTCTGAGCCATGAGGGGAGGGATCTGATGGAGACATTCCCTTTAGGGCTGAGTGTTCCAAGGTTTCTTTCTCACTCTCTGGATAATGTCTGGCTGTGGGTCTCTGTATTTGCTGCACTGCAGGAGGAAGCTTCTTTGATGATGGCTGAAATATATGTTAAAACTTATGTCAGTTGAGAAAGTGAAAAGAACTATCCACAGATGAGAGAAAAGCCTGGTTAAAAATTGTAAAATGCTTTGGGACACTTGACTCTTCTAAGATTTAGGAAGAATAATGGACAGAAAATGTCAAATTTAAAAAGAAAATAGTAGAATAATATGCCAGAGTGGGCAGATGAAGTTAGATTGAAGTTACTAAACATGTTTTTTTAGTTTTATACTTCAAAGGGCAAAAGAAAAAATAAAAGAGGGAGACTAATCAGACTCAAGAGGTTTGGGAATTTGGCCCAATTAATTTATAGTGGCTTACATAATCAATCATGAGCAGTGACTCAACAAAATATTCATTATTTGGAGACCATGTTGTCCTCACAAGGGTAAGAGAAACTCTCAGGCCTTTGCAATTGCCCTCTAACAAGGTAGATAATTTTGAGCATGTTGGAGATTATTTCTGAAATAGACTCTTCCCTAGGCTATGCTTTGGTAAGTAACAAGCCCTAACATCTCTCATCCAAAACTGCTTTTATAGAAGAAAAGTTAAGTACCACAGGAAACTTTGCACGAGAATTACTGTGGACTATGAACACTGATATAAGCCAAAATTATAAGATCCATTTGGAAGGTGCTTCCACATCATAATGTGAAATGCTCAGTCAGTACAAACATTGCCTTCTTAACATGCTTAAAGAAAAGCTACTAAGATGTCTGTGAAAGTACAGAAAAAAAATGGGAAGTATACATAGTGGTTAAGAATTTTAGACCCTGGCTGGGTAGTAGTGGCACACAACTTTAATCTCAGCACGTGGGAGGCAGAGGCAGGTGGATCTTTCTGAGTTCAAGGCCAGCCTGTTCTACAGAAAGAATTTTAGACCCTGAAACCTTACAACACATAAACCATGGAAGTATGAGTACAAAAAGAATCATGCATATTTCTGAAGTACTACTAGTTATTTGAAAATACAGGAGGATGACTAGAGAATATTAAAAACAATACTGAATTAAACAATGGTAATTGGCCTCACACTTCAAAAACAAAGCCCACAAGTGGCTTCATTGAAATTTACTGACATTTGAAACTACAAATCATAAAACTTCAGAAAACAAAAGTAAATGAAAGCAATCTGAGAAGAGAACAACAGAAATTAAAAAAATCACTTCAAAATATCAAAAATACAATAGGAAAATATTGTACATTCAGCATTTTCTCTCATTAGAAACAGTTCTCCAATTACCATTTAAGTAATTGAGTGTGTGTGTGTATGTGTGATTCTGCTTTTTAATAATCATGTATTTAATTTTATTTTATAATATTCTTTCATTCTACTCAGTAAAACTGATGCATTAAATTCCTTAAAATCCTTGATTCTTTGTTTTTCTCATCACTATGTGCAACATACAAAGCTACTCTTTTAGTACAGCTATACATTATGGAATGGTGGGTTTTCAATGATTGCTTTCATTAAGGCATTATTATACATAAAGCATCATTTCCCCACAATTCATAGTGAATACAGGAAACTTTCTTTGATAGGATTGTCATAGCAAAATATCACAGATGGGGCAGCTTATATCTCTCTTCTAGACTTGAAAGCACAGGATCAAAGAGCCCACAGGTATGATATCCCCTGAGATATCTCTTTTGAAGATGGTTGTCATGTACCATGTCCTCACATGGACTCTGCTTTCTTTTCTTTGTACATACATTTCTTTTAAAGATCTATTTATTATGTGTACAGTGTCCTACTTGCATGTATGACTGCAGGCCAGAAGAGAGCACTGGATCTCATTATAGATGGTTGTGAGCCACCATGTGGTTGCTGGGAAAAGAACTCAGGACCTCTGGAAGAGCAGCTAATACTCTTAACCACTCAGACATCTGTTCAGCCCCTGTACATACATTTTTAATAATAATGTTTTAAAGTTAAATCTTTGGGAATATCTTACCTGTTTCAATCAATTATGAACACATATATTCTCCTCTTTTATCCCTACAACTAGCTGGATATCCCCAACATTCTCTCCTTTCAACTTAATGCCTTCATATTTTTTATTTTAATATCTCACAGTATCTAGTTGGTGCTTCCTGTATGTGCATGGGTATGAGTTCATCCACTGACATATGTCTAGCTACCATTAACCACATCACCAAAGAAGAAATTCTATTACTCCCCCAGCAATCATCAGTTACCAATCAGTCCTCAGCTAGGGGTGGAGTCTCATGAGCTCATCTTCCATTCATGATGGAAATTTGAATGGCCTGCATGTAGCCACAGATACTATGAGTTCATGAGTACAATGACCATGTCATGTCTAGAAGACGGAAGGTGACAATATTACTCCCATTCTCCAGACTTATATTCCTTTACCCTGTCACCTGCAATGTTCACTGAGAATTGTGGGAGTAGGAGTTGGCATAAATGTCTATTTTAGGAATGAACTCTCAGAGTCACTTATTTATAGCACTTTGACCACTGATGAGCCTCTACATTATCTGCTATCTATTGAAAAAAGAAGCTCTTGTGAACAAAGTTTAGAGTATCCCTGATATGTTTTCCATTTTCTTTTCCACATTGTACCATGGGTATCACAGGATATTGTAGCAGGAAACTTAAAAGTTCTTATTAATAAAATCAAACCTGAGGCAGGTTATTGGGGTGAATACTGGAAGATCAGAGAAACAGAACAAGCCACAGATATCTCACCTTGCTAGTTCCTCAGGTGATCCTTTTTCCTCAGGTTGGAAACTTCTGAGTCCTCCTCCACATGAATCTCAGCTGAACTGTGTTGCTCCAAATCCTGAATGCTTAACCAACCAAATGCTTAACTAACTAAATGCTTAACTCCTTTAGTTCCTGGTCCTCACACCTTATATACCTTTCTCTTTCTGCCCCCACTCCCTGGGATTAAAGGTTGGGTTTCTGGAATTAAAGGCGTGGGATTAAACATGCTTAGTTGTTTCTAAAGTGGCCTTGAACTCAGAGATCTGGCTAGCTCTGCCTCCCAAGTGCTGGGATTAAAGGCGTGCACCACCACCACCCAACTTCTGTTATGGCTTACTCTTCCCATTTTCTAGCCACCATTTTTGGCTTTGTTCTAGTGGGTGTCTGTTCTCTGACCCTAGAGGATATGGTATAAATGTCTTGTTCAGAGCTAAGCACTCAACAATCCCTTATTTTCAGTATGCACATTTATGCACCTCTGCATCACCTGGTTTTAACTGTTACTATGATAAAAACTTAGAATAGAATTTGCTTATGTGGATAGACTATTATTCAGAAAGAAAATTGGCACTATGTTAAATTTAGTACCAATAACAATCAGTTTTCCTCTAGGGTCTAGGACATCCTTAGCCATGAGTTTTTGAGTAGGTTCACAGTGACAGAAGTAGATTCCTTCTTATAGCTAGAGTAGGCCTCAAAACAAATCATGGGCTCTTTAGTTGTTCCCACAACAGTTATGCCACTATGGTACAGGTGGACACAGCTTACCTGGCAGATTTATATTATAATTCCTAAGATTCTAAAGTGGGTTAAAACCACTGATGCCTATTTTCCTTCAGTAGCCTGCTTACGTTCTCTCTCCAACACTATAAAAGCTGGCCATCAGGGAGGAAACTCCCAACTCAGTTCCAGGTTGATGTCTCTATATCTTGCATTGAAGATATGTGGTGTATTCATAAATAAGGTCTGATCTAGTGGTTCTGGTAGGCAGCCAAGATTAATGACGATGCTTGCATAATTTTAAACACCTTAGGGCCTCCCTGTCAATGAGACGATATTTCATAGAGTACACTTGGATTTGTATTTAATAATCCCTGCTATGAAGTTCAACATTACCCAGCCAAACAGGACATCTTCCTTTTACCGCTTATAATTGGATTACAAAGTACTAGATTTCCATTTGGATTTCTCTTGTGCTGTTCATTTTGCTTAATCATTCCTCTCCTCCTAATTCCATATTTCCCTACTCCAATCACTGTTTAAACTGCCCCAAATTCACCCTATTTATCTTCATGTCACCTATGTTATGCTATACTTTGTCACTTGAGAAATCTCTCTCTAACTGTTCCTTTTCTATTTTCCTGACTTCCAGATATACTCCAACCTAAACACACATATATAAAGACTTGATGCTAGGATCCACATATGAAGAAGAACACATGGCATTTGTTGTTGTAGGCCTGGGTTACTTCGTGTAATTTTGTTCAACTCAATGTATTTACTTGCAAATTTCATAATTAATTTCTCTTCAGAGCTGAATAAAATTTCCAGTCTGTGTATGTACCACATTTTCATTATCCACTCATCAGAGTATAGATATCTAGGTTGCTCCCATTTCTTACCTATTGTGAATAGCAGGGCAATGAATGAACCTGATTGAATAAGTCTTTGTAGCGAGACAGAGTCCTCTGAATATAAACCACAAGTGGTAGAACTGAGACATATGGTTGTTCTCTTTCTAGATTTCTGATGGATATTCACACTGATTTTCATAGTGGATGTAGTATTTTGAACTCCTATAAACAATGATTAAGAAAGCCTCCTCCCAACATTCTCTCCAGCATTTATTGCCATTTTATTTTATTATTTTATTTTTGTCATATTCTGATGGGGAGAAGCAAAATCCCAACGTTGTTTGAATTTTCACATTCTTGATGGCTAAGGATGTTTAATACTTTTAAAAGTGTTTATTAGTCACTTTAAACAAATACTTTTTAGAATTCCCTATTTAAATCAATGACCTGTTATTATTAGGTTATTTTTTTCTGATAGTTATTTAGGTGTGTGTGTGTGTGTGTGTGTGTGTGTGTGTGTGTGTGTGTGTGTTCTAGAAGCAGATCTGTCAGATGTGCAGCTGGAAAAATTGTTTATTTGTTTGTTTTGAAATTCAATGGAGTGCTTTTTCTGTTGATGTATGGTTTCCCTTGCAGTATATTGTCCAAGCTTCTTTTTCTCATAAGGACACAAGCTGCATGTGTATAGGCCCACACTGATGACTTCATTTAATGGTCACTGAATACCTCAGCACTGTAATATATTTGGGTTGGAGTAGATAAGTCTGGTAATGTCATTCATTAAATTTAGACTTGTGATCATGAGAAGAAGAACAAGTTCCATTGTCTGCTCAATACCTTAGTCAACTCTTCTCACAAGAATTTTTGTAAGCTAATACCAAAACATTTGAAAAAAATGCCAGAAGAAAATGAGAAATTTCAGACACATCAGATTTTTTTTCTTAGAATTTCCATTCCTTCATTGAACTCAATGTTCCTCCCCTCAGTTCTCCTAAATATTTTATTCTGGTATTTGTTCATGCTGTCTTTTACTTCCATTTAGAGTTTATTGCTATCCTCTTAAAGCCTATTCAGATGTTTATTTATATTTCTTTGAGTTGCCTGAACTCTATGAGCATGTTTATAACAGTCTTTTTCATTCTATGCTTTGAGTTTCATCTAAGTTCTTCTCAATGGTGACAGTTACACGGTTGGTATTT
This sequence comes from Onychomys torridus, assembly GCF_903995425.1. Lineage (NCBI taxonomy): Eukaryota > Metazoa > Chordata > Mammalia > Rodentia > Cricetidae > Onychomys > Onychomys torridus. The sequence continues at coordinate 138,320,432 of NC_050443.1, forward strand.
GGGGGAGACATGTTTTCTTGTCCTTTCTTGTTGTTTGTTTTCTTGCAGTGAAACCTGGGTATCTGAAGTTACAGTGTTGATTTTATCTTTTGATATGGATATGCGCTTTTAATCTAACTGACGAAACATAGAGGAATGATAGGGGGCTAGACAATGTAGGGTAGTCTTGAAAGGATACATCTCTGGGTATAGGTCTCTTCCTAGTGTCATGTGGATGGCCAGGGAGAGTCCTAAACTGAGAGGTAGAATTTTGTGATCTGGAAAGCTTGAGGCCTAAGGACATCAGAGTCAAAGAAAGCTGTGTGGGCAACTGTAGATAGTTCTTATTCTGAGGCAGAATAATGGGCTTAACAGATTAAGTTGATCCTAAGAACATCTACCAAGCCAGAGGCTATGGGCTTGTTCCAGATTAAGATACATCAGGTTTGATCAGCCAAGACCACCTCAAAGGTCTCCGATGATACAATGGCCCAGATGATCTGACATCCAGAATGGTTTCAAAGCAACTGGCTCAGAGGTTTACCCTCACGGACTACTCCATAATCCTAAAATTTTCTGTATGTCCCCATAAGATACAGCACCCCTCTCCAGCAGGAAGTAGTAAGAAAAACTACACCCAAATTCCCAGCTGGCTTTGGAGATGGAATTGGCTCACTCCTTCTCTAAACCCAAGTACATTGTTAAAAGAAAAGGTTAAGAGATTCTTGTGTCCCAAATCAGAAGAGCCTTCTGGTGTGGGACAGAGAAAAATCCAATATTTTTATTTAAAGCAGGTTGATTATAAATGAGATCTCTTTCTAAAGAAGAAAACGGGATATGATATAGATATAATAGGGTGAAAGGGTAGATTAGGGAACTTACTTCTAAAGAGCAACAACTTGTTTAAAATGTTTTACATTAGTATGGATTTTGGTCTATCAATACAAACTTAAAGTTAATATTGTTATACTGTGTGTATATTTCTACTCTTGTTTAGGGTATTATGTTTATATAGCTCATTTTAAATTGTAATGGATAATTAAAAATAGATTGATAGTCATCTGTGATAATCATACTCATAGCCATGTTAGTTAAGTCTTCTAGGTATACATAGAGATATTTCAGATAGATAGGTAATCTTCAAATATTTCGAAGACCTACAGCATATGGCATTTAAAATATTTTTAAAATTTAGACTTTATGGACAGTGAGACATGTCTGCTCCTGGCAGTACCGATTAACTTCAGAGATGAGGATGGGCATTGAAGACACTTCATATCTTATCTTCACCTTGGCAAAAATAGCCATTTGGGCAAGAAACTGTTCTTGCCTGGACTGCTTGATTGACTGGACATGCAGGACCCATAGGAAGGTGACCACTAAACTTTGCTTGACAAAACAGTCCTTCAGGTTCCTGCTTTGTAGAGGAAACTGCCAGACATTCTACAGGACACTGAGAGAAGTGACCAAAAGACTCTAGCCCTGTGGGCTAAAGACAGATGCCCCAACTTTACAAAGGAACATTAGGTGACTGTCCAGGCTGCCAGCTGTCTCTGTCTACCCTACAAGACTCCTGAAAGCTGCTTGCATCCTTCTCCTGGTTCTCAGGTAATATTATATCCTTCTGAGGTCTTTGATGTGGTTGAAGACTAGATAGTTATAATTTCCTCAATTATGATAAAAGGTAAGTTAGATATAAAACCTTAGACTCACAAATATGATAGATAGGATATCTTCTTTAATATTATAACTGTAATTCTTGCTTGATAATTGTTTTGATATATGTAATTTTACTATGTAAAAGTTAAAACCTTCCTTTAAAAAAAAAAAAAAGAAAAGGGGAAGTGCTGTGGATATCGCTCTGTGTAAATAAAGTTCTGATTGGCCAGTGGCCAGGCAGGAAGTATAGGCGGGACAAGAGAGAAGAGAATTCTGGGAAGTAGAAGGTTGGAAAGAGACACCGCCAGCCGCTGCCATGAGAAACAACATGTAAAGACACTGGTAAGCCACAAGCCATGTGGCAAAGTATAGACTAACAGAAATGGGTTAATTTAAGATAGAAGAAGTAGATAGCAAGAAACCTGTCATGGCCATACAGTTTGTAAGCAATATAAGTTTCTGTGTGTTTACTTGGTTGGGTCTGAGCGACTGTGGGATTGGCTGGTAAGAGAGATTTGTCCTGACTCGGCCAGGCAGAAAAACTCCAACTACAATTTCTCTTGCCAAAGTCAGCTATATGTGCTAGGCTCCTCAGAAGGTCCTGGGTCAGAGTGGACATAGCTAAGAGTAATAATACCCCAGGTCTCTTACTGGAGACCTGTCTCATTGACAGGGTGTCTCTTAGAGAGTTTGAAAAGTGCTAAACATTGAGTCCTAGTGAAAGAAGAAAGAGGTTTTGTTAGCCTAGGGATGAAAAGGAGAGGCACTTCTTGCCAGCATGGTATATATTGGTTTCTAGAACGCACACAGAGTACTGAGGGTCCTAGGTAGAAGGAAGTAGAAAGACCTACCAAGTGATGAAACTAGCATGGAGTTCTAGGAAAGACAGCCAGGGGTTTTGTCTATGTATAAAGGAGGTAGAAGAAGAAGCTTCCTGGCCCCATGGCTGGTGTGGGTCCCAAGAAAGGAAACTGGGGTTTTGGTGAGCCAAGGGAGACTATAGCTTTACCTGGTGTCTAGTTAGCATAGAATGCCAGGCAAGGCAGGTGGAGTTTTTAGTGGCCTTGGTAGGAGGAAAGGAAAAGTCTCTATCTTATACCATGGTCAACCAGGGGTCCTAATATAAATGAACTTGTTGTTGTTTATGGATGAACAGGAAACAACTCTTCCTTTTGTAGAACCTGAATTCTGTTGGGGGATTCATACTTTATAAAGTTAAACAATCAGGTTCTATCATTTTAAATAGTATTCAGCTTGAAAAGAAAAATGACGTATGGTGAAGTATACTTGGACTTTCCTTGGACAGCTAGCTCCAAGATAATTACATGGAAAATTTTAATTAATTATGAAAGTTTGGCCTTAGTTTAGGCATGTTAACAACTAGCTATTAAAATGTAAGTTAATCTACTTATATTAATCTTTGTTCTGACAGGTGGTGCATTACCTCTGCTCAGTACTGTTCATCCAATTTTTTCCATGTCTCAGTGGCAAAATCCCTATGCCTCAGATTCTTCTCTGACTACTTATCACTGTCTGGAAATCTCACCTTCCTCCCATGCCTAGCTATTGGTCACTTAACTCTTAATTAAACCAATCAGAGTAAAAGGGTAACACATTTTTCATACAGTGTGATCAAATATCCCACAACATTTTCCCTTTTTTTCTAAATAAAAAGAAAATGTTTAAAATCTAACACAGTAGAACTATATAATTAAGAACAGTTATCAGTTGTTATCTAAATAAAAAGGAAAGATTTAAATGTAACACAGTAAAAAGATATACAATTATCAGGTAAGAAGTTCATTCACAGTGTCCAGTCCATTTGTATTTGGCAACTTTGGAGAAAGTACCATATTAGGTATTCTATCTTGATGAGACCAAAGTTTTATTCCTAAATCACTTTCTATCTTAATTTGTATTACCAACCAGAAAATATCTTTTTAGACCTTAAAACATTTTCTTGGCTGTAGATCTCTGCATCTGTTTCCATTAATTACTAGATGAAGGCTCTATGATGACAGGGAATTCACCAATCTGATTACTAGGATAGGCCAGCTCAGGCACCCTCTTCACTATTGCTAGTAGTCTAACTGGGGCCATCCCTGTGGATTCCTTGGAACTTCCCTAGCACCAAGTTTCTCCATATCCCCTAATGTCTCCATTTATCTATACATATCTTTCATGGTCGGTTCCTGTTCCAGCTCAACCATCCCATTCCCTTATGTTCTCATCCTCCATCCCTTATCCTCTATTGCCCCCACCTCACATATAGTTTATTCAGGAGATCACATCTATTTCCCCTTCTGAGGTTGATCCATGCATCCCTTTAGGGTTCTTCCTGTTAACTAGTGTCTCTGGAGCCATAGGTTGTAGTCCAGTTATCCTTTGCTTTAAATCTGATATCTTCGTATGAGTGAGTACATATCATGTTTGTCCTTCTGAGTCTGGGTTACCTCACCCAGGATATTTTCTACTTCCATCAATTTGCTTGCAAATTTCATGATGTGTTGGCTTTTTTTTAATTACTGAGTAGTACCCCATTTGTGTATATGTACCATGTTTTCTTTATCCATTCTTCAGTTGAGAAGCATATATATTGCTCCAAGTTCCAGCTAATTTAAATAATGCTGATATGAACATAGTTGAGCAAGTGTTATTGTAGTATGATTTAGTATTCCTTGGGTACATGCCCAAGAGTGGTGTCATTGGGTTTTGAGGTAGAATGTTTCCAATATTCTGAGAAACCACATCTAAGCACCAGGCAAAGCTCCAGGAATCCAATCAAGAAGAGGGAAGAGGGATTCTACATGCAAGGGGCATCAAGATCATGATGAGGAAACAACTGAACTAAGCTGGTGGGAACTCGTGAACTTCAGGCTAACAGCTGTGGAGCCTCCATGAGACTGGACTAGGCCCTCTGCATAAGCAAGACAGTTGTGTAGCTTGCTCTGTTCAAGGGGCCCTGGCATTGGGATCAGGATCTATACCTGGTACATTAGCTGGCTTTTGGGAGCTTATTACCTATGATGGAACACCTTGCACAGTCTTGATGCAGAGGGAGAGGTTTGGTTCTGCCTCTACTGAATGTACCAGGGTTTTCTGACTCCCCATGGGAGGCCATAACTTGTTGGAGGAGGGAATGTTGGGTGGGTTGGAAAGGAAGGCTGGAGGAGTAGGAGGAGGGAAGAGAGGGGGATCTGTGGTTGGTATGTAAAATGAATAAAAATTTTCTTAATAAAGAAAAACATTTTCGTAGATAAATAACAAGCTTTTACTTCTCTGAACCTCATAAACTTTAGATCTCTTTTGTAAGTTTCTTTTCTTTATTTTGTAACAAAGAGTTTGTTATAGCTATCTATTCTTCAACCACCTCAGAGACCTGAGATGGATAAAATATTACCTGAGTAAACAGGAAGTACAGAGCAAGAAATTTCCAAAACTATAGAAATGGCCAAGATAGCTGGCTATCTGGACAGTTACTCAAGGTTCCTCTGCAATGAAGGAGCATTCATCTTCAGCCAAGAGGCCCAGGATACCAGACAGAAATTTTTTGTGAAGCAGGAATTTTGAAGGACTGTCCTACCTTGTTTGGCAAAGTTCAGCAGTTGGCTACATTTGTGTCCTGCTTCTCCAATTTAGACAACATATTATCAGCAATCGAGGGGAGGGCACTTTCTTGCCTAGTGGCAAGTTTTGTCACATTGAAAGCAAACTCCATATGAAGATTGTTTGATGCTTGTATTCCTTTTTTGAAGCAGATTAGTACTGCCAGAGTCAGACATGTCTCCTTGTCCATGAAAAGCCTTATGTCATTAAAACATCTTAAATGCCATATTCCCTGGGTCTCTGAAGTGTTTGAAGATCACATATCATGAGGCTAAATAGAGCTTATTTCTTTCTAATACTAAACCCTTACTAAAAGTTTGATTGTTATCTCAATTATCCTAAATAGTTCGCATTCAAGGGATAGAAATCTACATTACAATTGCATAGGTAGAATACCTTACAGTATGTTGTAACAAAAATATTGAATTCAAATCAATATGTAAAAGTCTATACCAATGTAGAATATTTGAATCTAGTAGTTGTTTTTTTAGTCTAAAAGTAGATTCAATAATCTACCTATTTTATTATTATGTGTTGTAATTTTATATATCAGCCATGGGTTCCCCTGTCCTCCCCCCTCACGGCCCCAACGCAACCTTCCCCTCATCCCATCCCCTCCAATCCCATGTCCTACAGGACCAAGACAACCCTGGGGACTCATTTAAACCTGGTGGATTCAGTACAGGCAGGTCCAGTCCCCTCCTTCCAGGCTGAGCATGTGTCCCTGTGTAAGCCCAAGGTTCCAAACAGCCAGCTCATGCATCACGGACAGGTTCCAGTCCCACAGCCTGGGAGCCTCACAAACAGATCAAGCTATTCAATTGTCTCACTTATCCAGAGGGCCTGATCCAGCTGGGGGCTCCACAGCCGTTGGTTCATAATTCATGTGCTTCCATTCCTTTGGCTATTTGTTCCTGTGTTTTTGCAGTCTTGGATTCAACAACTCATGCTCTTGCAGTCCCTCCTCCTTCTCGACAGTTGGACACCTGGAGCTCCTCCTGGGGCCTGGCCAAGGATCTCTGTATCCACTTCCATCAGTTATTGGATGAGAGTTCCAAGATGACTGCTAGGATGTTTAATCATCTGATCACCAGACTAGGTCAGATCAGGCCCTCCCTCGACCACTGCCAGCAGTCTACAGAGGATATATCATTGTGGATTTCTGGGGACCTCTCAAGCAATCTGCATATTCCTGTTCTCATGTGGTCTTCATTTATCATGGTCTGTTTGTTATTCCTCATTCTCCCTTTCTGTTCTTGATCCAGCTGGGATCTCCTGCTCCCCTAAGCTTTCTTTCCCTCAAATCTTGCCCTTCATTACTCCCACTGTCATCCAGGTTGTTCATGTAGACCTCATCCAATTCTCTGTCATTGGGTGATCCTTGGGTCTTTCCTAGGGTCCCGTTTTCTAGGTAGCCTCCCTGGAGTTGTGTAGCAGTCTAGTCATCATTGTTTTACATCTAGTATCCTCCTATGAGTGAGTACATACCATGTTTGTCCTTCTGAGTCTGGGTTACCTCACTCAGATCCATCCATTTGCCTGCAAACCTCATGATGTCATTGTTTTTCTCTGCTGAGTACTACTCTACTGTGTATATGTACCATATTTTCTTTATCCATTCTTCAGTTGAAGGGCATCTAGGTTGTTTCCAGATTCTGGCTATTACAAACAATGCTGATATGAACATAGCTGAACAAATGCCCTTGTGGTATGATTGAGCATTCCTTCTGTATATGCCCAAGAGTGCTACAGCTGGGTCTTGGGGGAGATGGATTCCCAATTTTCTAAGGAAGCACCATATTGATTTCCAAAGTGGCTGTACAACAGTGGAGGAGAGTTCGTTCCCCTTGCTCCACATCCTCTTCAGCATAAGCTGTCTTCTATGATTTTGATCTTAGCCACTCTGACAGGTGTAAGGTTGTATCTCAGAGTCGTTTTGATTTGTATTTCCTGGATAATGAGGGATGTTGAGCAATTTCTTAAATGTCTTTCAGCCATTTGAACTTCCTTTGTGGAAAATTCTCTGTTTAGTTCTATAGCCCATTTCTTAATTGGACTGTTGGGCATTTTGATGTCTAATTTCTTGAGTTCTTTATATATTCTGGATATCAGCCCTCTGTCAGTTGTGGGGTTGGTGAAGAACTTTTCCCATTCTGTAAGCTGGCACTTTGTCTTGTTGACCTCGTCCTTTGTTCTACAAAAGCTTCTCAGTTTTAACAGGTCCCATTGATTGATTGTTTTTCTCAGTGTCTGTGCTACTGGTGTTATATTTAGAAAGTGATCTCTGGTGCCAACACATTCAAGAGTACTTCCTACTTTCTCTTCTATCAGGTTCAGAGTAACTGGATTTATGTTGAGGTCTTTGATCCACTTGGACTTAAGTTTTGTGCACGCTGACAGATAATGGATCTATTTGCAGCCTTCTACTTATTGACACCCAGTTATGCCAGCACCATTTGTTGAAGATGCTTTCTTTTTTTCCATTGTACTTTTTTGGCTTCTTTGTCAAAAATTATATGCTCACAGGTGTGCGGGTTAATGTCAGGGTCTTCAATTTGATTCCATTGGTCCACATGTTGGTTTTTATGCCAGTACCAAGCTGTTTTTATTATGGTAGCTCTATAGTAGAGCTTGAGATCGGGGATTGTGATGCCTCCAGAGGTTGTTTTATTGCACAGGATTCTTTTTGCTATCCTAGGTTTTTTGTTTTTCCATATGAAGTTGAGTATTATTCTTTCCAGAACTGTGAAGAATTGTGTTGGTAATTTGATGGGGATTGAGTTGAATCTATAGATTGCTTTTGGTAAGATTGCCATTTTTACTATGTTAATCCTGTCTATCCATGAGCATGGGAGGTCTTTCCATTTAAGACATCTTCTTCAATTTCTTTTTTCAGTGACTTAATGTTCTTGTCATATATGTCCTTCACATGCTTAGTTAGAGTAACCCCAAGGTATTTTATATCATTTGTGGCTATTGTAAGCAGTGATGTATCTCTGATTTCCTTCTCAGCCTGTTTGTCTATTGTATATAGGAGGGCTACTGATTTTTTTTAAGTTGAACTTGTATACTGATCTTGGTAGGACATAACAGAGGTGTATTATGGAGGAAGTGCTAGAAAAGGCCCAGGATTACTATTCAAGTCTGACAGTAGAAAAGATGTAGTTTTCTACTAAATGTAGATTAATAAAAGAGAAAATAATCAAGAATACATAGCTTAGGTTTATGAATTGAGTATCTCATGTCAAGTGACAGAAGCATGTCTATGGAAGTGGTAAAAATTAGGACAGGTAGGTAGAACAAATTAGGACTTTATGGCCAGATACCAGCTGTGTTGGTCTGTACATATTGTCAAGTGTCTATTAGATGCACAAGTAAAAGAGCTTGGGGAATCAATTGTAAACCTTCTGAAATGAAATCTGAGGCTACTGATAAACAGTTGGAAGTTGTCAGTATATCAACAGTTTGTAAAAACACAGATCTGAGTAAGTTTGTAAAAGAGGAGTTCTGGCTTTGACTTTTCAAGTCATTATTTGATCTACTTCAGTAAAAATATTGCAGAGGGAATATCATGTATCTAGCCTAACAGCTCTGTTTCAAGAACTCAGAAGATTGCCAATAACTGACAAAGACTTAATTTTCTTATCCATGCTGCTGAAAAAACATTGAAGCATCATTCATACTCATATTGAAATGTGTGTGTATAAACAAGGGAATAATAACACATTTTTATTTTGTAAGTCATGTTATGGAGGCTGATCCCAATAAATAGGGCAACATTATTCCTAGTTTGCTATTTTATTTAATATCTTTAGTATTAGTTTTATTTTAATCTGATTTAAACAAAGCAGATTTGCAATCTCATTTTCAGCAGGAAAAAGAGGGATATGGCATAGAATAGTATTATTATAATTTTTAAATGGTTTAGGAAACATTTAAGATTTGTCACTAAACAGAATTGGTATTAGAGTTAAATAAAAAACAAAGAAAATTAATCTTTAAATCTCTTCTTGGTAATATTTTGTCACACATTTTTTTTCATCTCCCTTCTACATCTTTGGACTGTGTCAGGAAAATGTCCCCATTGCATTTCTTCTATTTCAATAACTGCTTTTACCACTTACACTGTGTAATGAACTAAAAGATGCCTTTCTATGTGTGCCTACAATATAACTCTATCTTAGAATATTGTTAATAGCATACCAGTTACTTAACTCCTTAAAAATTTTGATGAAATTATTAATTATGGTTTAATAATTTATAAAGCCAAGCTACCTTTTAAATCACAAGTGTTTTTTAAAAGCTATAGAAACAGGAAATTATAATCTGACAAATGTACCTACATAACCTATTTCATATGTCAGTTTAACTTCTTATGATATGACTAAAACTAACTCATGTGGCAAAATACATATTTTATTTCATGCCAAAAGGGCAGGTGATATAAAACAGGATATTAAAAGGCTTAATGTAGCAGCTGGTAAGGGGCTGAATCTTACATTAGAACTAGTACTTGGCTCCAATTAAAAACTGTGAACTCATCAAACAGTGTGCTCAAACATTTCACTAATAAGAGACTACTAGAAGAGAAATCAAAGAGTAAAATCTCTTTGAATAGATTCCTCTGCCTGCCTGTATTAGCTTTAATGCACTAGCTACTTAGTACCATGTTCTTGGAAATATATGCTCACTCTTCTCCTTCATCTTTGCAGCAATACTTACTTATTTGGAAGAATTTGTGAAATGAATTTAAACTCTAGAAAAATGGCCAAAATCGAGCAGTCAATGTCACCATGAATACATGATTGTTCATTAATATTGGTAGCACATTGGAATTAGTCACATCTTGTGTGATTTCCAGGAGTCTGTAAATGGGGATTTGGGGCTTACTGGACTGAGAATTGGTTGCATACAGAGAGTATTAGAGTTCTGTGATGCTCATTTGTCAAATGGTTGCTTTTAGTAACTATTTCTTTTGAGTAGAAAAAAACCATAAAAGACATATTTGTCATATAAAATTGAGAATTACCACTAATATTTCAACAAATGTGAAAAAAAAGCTTACAACAGAAATTGTGTAATCATCTTACTTTATATAAATCTCTTAATTGATAAATGACAACCATATGTGCCAGTATTATATGGATGGTTAAAATGACCACACCTAAGGCTTTACAGTATAGTTTAAATGAATTCATGTGGAAGACAATTTAAGAATTACAAATAATCCTCCTTCAAAAACAATATTAAGTTTTTATTTTATTTTGCCTTCATAAATACTATTTCCCTAATACTTGATTTTCCAATTTTCTGAGATACTGCCAAATTGATTTCCAAAGTCACTGTACAAGTTTACACACCCACCAGCAATTGAGGAGTGTTATCCTTGCCCCACATCCTCTTCAGCCTGAGCTGTCACTTGTGTTTTTGGTCTCTGCCATTCTGACAGATGGAATCTCAGAGTCATTTTGATTTGTATTTCCCTAGTCACTGAGGATGTTAAACATGTCTTTTAATGTTCTCAGCTATTTAAGATTTTCTGTTGAGAATTCTCTGTTTAGATCTGTACCTCATTTTTTAATTGGATTATTATTATTTTTTTTGATGTCTAGGTTCTTGAGTTCTTTATATATTTTGGAAATCAGCCCTCTGTTGGATGTGGGTTTAGTGAATATCTTTTTCTTATTGTGTAGGCTGCTATTTTCTCCTATTGCTTCATAGAGCTTTTCAGTTTCATGAGGTTCCATTTATTAATTTTAAATCTTAGTGTCTGTAATATTGGTGTTCTCTTGTGCCAATGAGTTTAAGGCTATTCCACACTTTCTCTTCTATAAGGTTGGTTCAGTATATCTGGATTTATGTTGAGATGTTTGATCAATTTGGACTTGATTTTTTTGCAGGGTGATAGATATGGATCTATTTGCATTCTTCTACATACAGACAACCACTTTGAACAGCATGATTTATTGAAACTGCTATCTTTTTTCCAGTGTGTATTTGGTATGTGAATTTATGCCTGTGTCTTTAACTCAATATTAGTGATCAAAATGTATGTTTTTATAATAATACCATGCTGTTTTTATTAATATAACCTGTAGTACAACTTGATCAGGGATGATGAGACCTCCAGCAGTTCTTTTACTATTCAGAATTGTTTTAACTATCTAGAGATATTTGTTTTTTCCATATGAAGTTCAGAATTGTCCTTCCAAAGTCTATAACAAATTGTATGGGAATTTTGATGAGGATTGTGTTGAATTTGTAGATTGCTTTTGGTTGGGTGGCCATTCTTATTATCCAATGCTACTGATCCATGAGCTTGGAGACCTTTCTATCTTCTGATGTCTTCAATTTATTTCTTCAAAAACTTGGAAGTTTTGTCATACAAGTCTTTCACTTGCTTTGTTAGAGTTACTCTATGTTATTTTATATTATTTGAGGCTATTGTGAAGGGTTTGGTTTTCCTGATTTCTTCCTTGGTCCATTGGTTATTTCTATATAAGGTTATTGATGTTTATTTCTGTTTTGCTTTGTTTTTTGAGTTAATCTTGTATCCAGTCACTTTGTTGAGAGTGTTGCAGGAGTTCTTTCCTGCCAGTCAGCTCCCAAATAACAGATACTAAGACTTATTATTAATCATAAATTCTCAGTTGATAGCTTAGGCTTGTTACTAACTAGCTCTTTCAACATAAATTAACCCATATTTATTAATTTACCTGCTGCCACATGGCTCATGGCTTGTTATCTCATCTTCTACACACCCTCCTTCCTTTGCATCTTGCTAGTGCCTCTGTCTTTTTAATTCCCAGCATTTTCTCAGTTGGTCTCTCCTGTCTAATCTCTTTCTGCCTAGCTGTTGACCAGTTAGTTTATTATTAAACCAATGAGACCAACAAATCTTCACAGTGTACAAAAAGATTATTCCATAGCAGTATGTGGTTAATTTTGGAAACAGTTCCATGAGGAGCTGAGAAGAAGCTGCACTATTTTGTGTTGTGTGAAACATTCTGTAAATATCTGTCAAGTTGATTTGGTTTAAAAAGTCAGTTATCTCCAGCATTTTTCTGTTTAGATTTTGTCTGGATGACCTGTTCTTTGGTGAGAGTAGGATATTAAAAATTCTTAATAGCACTGTGTGAGGGTCAATGATTTAGTAGTGTTTCATTTACACAGGTGGGTGCCTTTATGTTTGGGGGCATAGATGTTAAGAATTGAAGGGCTTTCTCTCCACCACTGCCAGCAGTCTACAGAGTATGCATCGCTGTGGACCTCAAGGGACCTCTCCAGCACTCTGCCCACTCCTGTTCTCATGTGGTCCTCATCCATCATGGTCTACCATTCCTTGTTCTCCCTTTCTGTTCCTGATCCAGCTGGGATCTCCTGATCCCCCAAGCTTCCCTTCCCTCAAACCTTGCACTTCATTTCTCCCACTCTCCTCCAGCTTGTTCATGTAGATCTCATCCATTTCTCTGTCATTTGGTGATCCCTGTGTCTTTCCTAGGATCCTGTTTTCTAGGTAGCATCCCTGGAGTTCTGTAGCAGTCTAGTCATCTTTGTTTTACATCTAGTATCCTCCTATGGATGAGTACATACCATGTTTGTCCTTCTGAGTATAGGTTACCTCACTCAGGATGATTTTATTCTAGATCCATCCATTTGCCTGCAAACCTCATGATGTCATTGTTTTTCTCTGCTGAGTACTACTCCACTGTGTATATGTACCATATTTTCTTTATCAATTCTTCAATTGAAGGGCATGTAGGTGGTTTCCAGGTTCTGGCTATTACAAACAATGCTGATATGAACATAGCTGAACAAATGCCCTTGTGGTATGATTGAGCATTCCTTGGGTATATGCCCAAGAGTGCTACAGCTGGGTCTTGGGGGAGATGGATTCCCAATTTTCTAAGGAAGCACCATATTGATTTCCAAAGTGGCTGTACAGCAGTGGAGGAGAGTTCCCCTTGCTCCACATCCTCTTCAGCATAAGCTGTCTTCTGTGCTTTTGATCTTAGCCATTCTGACAGGTGTAAGGTGGTACCTCAGAGTCATTTGATTTGCATTTCCTGGATAATTAGGGATGTTGAGCAATTCCTTAAATGTCTTTCAGCCATTTGAACTTCCTCTGTGGAGAATTCTCTGTTTAGTTCTATAGCCCATTTCTTCATTGGACTGTTAGGCATTTTGATGTCTAATTTCTTGAGTTCTTTATATATTCTGGATATCAGCCCTCTGTCAGATGTGGGGTTGGTGAAGACCTTTTCCCATTCTGTAGGCTGTCGCTTTGTCTTGTTGACTGTGTCCTTTTCTCTACAAAAGCTTCTCAGTTTCAACAGGTCCCATTGATTGATTGTTTCTCTCAGTGTCTGTGCTACTGGAGTTATATTTAGAAAGGATCTCTGGTGCCAATGCATTCAAGACTACTTCCTACTTTCTCTTCTATCAGGTTCAGAGTAACTGGATTTATGTTGAGGTCTTTGATCCACTTGGATTTAAGTTTAGTGCACGCTGACAGATATGGATTTATTTGCAGCCTTCTACACATTGACATCCAGCTATGCCAGCACCATTTCTTGAAGGTGCTTTCTTTTTTCCATTGTACATTTTTGGCTTCTTTGTCAAAAATTATATGCTCACAGGTGTGCGGGTTAATGTCAGGGTCTTCAATTTGATTCCATTGGTCCACATGTTGGTTTTTATGCCAGTACCAAGCTGTTTTTATTACAGTAGCTCTACAGTAGAGCTTGAGGTCAGGGATTGTGATGCCTCAAGAGGTTGTGTTCAGAATTGAGACTTCATCTTGGTGGATCTTTCCTGCAATGAGTATGTAATGTCCTTCATCATCTCTTTTGGTTCTTGTAATGCTGTATTGTTCTTTATTTTGTTGTATGTACTTCTGCCTTGATGTCTGCCCATCTCCTTGTGGATCCATTCTTGGTCTTATCAGTGTACTTGGTCCAGACACAGGTGACAGATTTAGGGACCCTCTCTCTGGTCCAGATGGAAGCTCTGGGCTGGATGGGAGCTCTGGTCCAGATGAGAGTACAGTCCAGATAGGAGCTGGGGGGCTGGACTCTGAGTCTCAGGAAGTCCCTGGGGTCTCCTTATCTTCTCCAGATGGTAGCTCCTCTTTTCCAGATGGGAGTTCCGGGACAGGATGGAAGCTCTGGTCCAGATGGGAGTTCCAGTGTGGATTGTAGCTGCAGGCTCTCTGTGGTCCAGATGGGAGTTCTGGGGTGGATGGCAGCTGGGGGCTGGTCTCTGAGTCTCAGGAAGTGGCTGGCATCTCCAGCAGATGGGTGTGGGGCAACGTGTTGAGATTGTAATTTCCACAGGAGGGTCTCTCTGGTCTCTGGTCCAGATGGGAGTTCCAGGGCAGATCTCGTTGTGTTTTTCAAGACAGGGTTTCTTTGTGTAGCCTGGCCTTGTACTCACAGAGATCAACCTGCCTCTGCCTCCTGAGTGCTGGGATTAAAGGTGTGCATCACCACTGACTGGCAAGGCCTTTTTATTAATGCTTCAACTTTGTTAGAATATTCAGTACCTGCTGTGGTAGAATATCTGGGCTGTGGTGGTGACATATTGACCTGGCTGTTATTGGTTGTATTGTTAAGCTGGTGATGGGGGATCTGGGTTTGGGATGACTGTAGGTCTAGGTGCTGATTTCTGGGTTTGTCTTGTTTGAGTGAGAGCTTTGTTCCTTTGCTTCTGTTTCCTGTAGTTGGAAGATTTCTGGTGTCCTGCCTGGGCCCATTGGTTGGGATGAATCTCTCCTGCCCCCGACGCCCCCCCCTAGCCACTTGGTCCCAAGTAAACACACAGAGGCTTGCATTATTTTCAAACTATGGTCATGGCAGGCTTCTTACTAGCTAGTTTTTATGTCGTAAATTAACCCATTTCTATAGGGTTAATTTCTATAAATCTATACCTTGCCTCATGGCTTGTGGCTTACCAGTATATTACATCTTGCTTCTCCTGGCATCGGCTAGCAACATGTGCCCCACTCTCCTTTCTTCTCTCTATCTCTCTTGGATTTTCCCACCTAGCTCCATTTTGCCCTGCCATAGGCCAATGTAGCTTTTATTTATTAACCAATCAGAGCAACACACATTCATAGCATACAGAAAGACCATCCCGCAGCAGTTTTCTCTCTGGATTTTCAGAAAGAATGTTGGGTGAGTATTGCCTGTTTTCCTGGCTTGCTTGGCTGATGTGTTCACGAGGGAATACTTTCTGGTGTTGGTTGGTGGAGGAAGAGGACGACCGGAAGAAATGGTCTAAGGGATACAAAGGAGGCATGAACAGGGGGTAGGGAAAACTGCCCCTTATGTTCTGTTGCATCACTAGAGGCAACCATGAGAATTGGGTCTAGGGTAATTGAGGCAGTGGGGGGGGGGGAGTCCATGGATAGCCTGGCTAATCTTCTGACAGGTGTTACCTGTGGTTAAGCAGGAGGTATCCACCTAGTTTTGTGATTGGGACATAGCAATGAGGTGGGAAGTGAAGGGCAGTGGGGGCGTGGTCTATAGGGTCCCCAGGAGGTGTGCACAGTGAGGCTGGGAAGCTGCAGCTAGTGTTCTATTGCAGCACTAGGGGTAACCCTTAGAATTGGGCCTTGGGTAACACAGAAGAGTGAGGAAGGTTCACAGGCCATCTACCTGTACCTACTCTTTTAGAATAAGAAGTAAAGGTACTTTTCTACAATATATACTCAATGGCTAGAAAACCCTGCATTACAATTATGACATAACTTCCATAACATCCCAGTTATGTATTACAATGATGGACAAATGATGTTTACATTTCAGGTTTACTTTAATCTATACACATATATATGAATATATGTATGTATATGTACATGTATGCATGCATGTATGAATATTTATTTAGTGTGCAATCTATCATAGCAGTTAGCTGGAAAAGGTCAGGTATCATGTTTTCCATTTCTGACACAATTCTAGAAAGATTTAGAGAGAAGCTAGTTCCTAAATGGAATACTAGAGAAAATTCAGACTCATACAAAGCACAGGCCTCAGAAGTCCACAGTGGTGGGTCATAATTCTAGGTGTAAGATAGGCAAAAGCCTATCTTAGTTTAAATAAGCTTTAGGCTTTTGTACCAGTAAGCCATCAAAATGTGTTTTTCTTGAAATTAGTATGTTATCCTCCTTTATAACTATTTTGAAAGTTATTGATTTACAGGTGATACATTAGGGTATTGGTGCCTACCACTCCTACTACATAAAATTCCAATATTATAATAAAGATGTGCTAGTCCATTTTCATTACTATAAAGGAATAATGTATACTTGACAATCTTAATTGTCGTAAAAGACATATATTTATTCAGTTTCATGATTTAAACATCCAAATGTTATTGACATATACTCTAGGGAAGAAGCCCTGATATTGAGGAAGTTTTCGATCATCAAATAGAAGCCAGAGTTTGGCAGAGTCAGGCCTTCCCTTTATGACACTCCTTTTGTGAGAATTAGCCAAATATCCCAGGAGAATTATTTCAGTCTATTCTGATGGTTTGCCACCATTAACACAGGGCCTCTTTCTTAGACTCAAGTTTTAAAGATTCACACCATTTCATAGCATGGCCATTCCTGAAACCAACCACTCAACACATGGACATTTGGAAGTACAAACAAATAAACAATGAACAACCACAACAAAACAGCAACAACAACAACAAAAGTCAACCTCATATCAAAAGGTCATATTCTTGATGTAGGTTAGCACAATGATGACTCATGGACCACAGGAATACAATAGAATAACCTAAACTTCTTTTGGAGTGTATGTGTGTGATAATATCTTAAAAGTACTAGTTTAAAAAAAAAGACCATAGAAGTAGCAACTCTATTCTGAAGTTTCTGACAACCATATATTAGAATTATAAATACATAGCTGTTATAAACATATTTTTACATGAAGAGTTAGCTATTATAGCAGTATTATTTATTCTAGTACTTTTTACTGATGTATATAGATAAAGATACATTTGAAGGTCTGGAGAGATAGCTCAGCTATTAAAGGCTAGGCTCACAACCAAAAATATAAGATATATTTGAAGTCCTTTTCAGTTATTGCTATGTGCTAGTTATGCTACTGTAGAGGAATAGAATCTAGAGAATGAATATATATTATAAAAGTGGATTTATTAGAATTGCAAACACAATATGTGCTGAATAGTCCAACAGTGGCTGTCTTAATCCTGGAAAGACTGAGAAGCTGAAAGCTGCTCATTCCTGAGCTGGAAGCCTCAACATTTCCAATCTGGTGTGGAATGTTCAGGTGATTCCAGCAGAGTAATTGGTTTTCAGTCCACAATGGAAGGCTGAAGAAGCTGGAGTTTGGGGTTATCATAGAATGACAAGAAGAAATAGCAGCAATGGGATGAATTCACCCATCAACAAGCAGTAGACAAACAGGCAAGCAGTGCCAATATTTTTTTCAGATGTCTGTCTCTGCTTACTGTCTAAAGTTGTAATAAACGTTGGGAAAGAGTCTTCTCCCTCAGATAATGCTTCCTAGATATGCCCCCCCAAACCTTTTCCTGGTTGGTTCTCTTAGTTAACTTTGGGTTCTGTCAAATGGACAGTCAAGATTAACCATTAAGTAACATGATTTAAATCCTCTTCTCTATCTAAAACCAAATCCACACCAGGAGTGTCATTTAATCAATTCAAATTCAGTTTTAAACTTTGTATGCTTACATGTTTTACATATATATTGCACATGAATATGGATAAATAAATATACATATGCATCAACAAGTAGTTTTATTTGTTTTAGGTCACTGAATGTATCTTTAAACTTTGCGCCTATATTTAAATATATTCAAGCTGTATAATATTTTCAGTCTGTGTACAATCTTAAAATATCTTCTTTATGAAACTATACTAATTATGTATATATGTTTATACTTATCTGCTTTACTGTTCTTTTCCCATCATTACTAATTTTGTTCTGTATACATTACTAAAGATTGGTAATTTATTTTTTATTATTAAATACTGTATCTATTTTTTTTTTGAGACAGGGTTTCTCTGTGTAGCTTTGTGCCTGTGCTGGATCTCATTCTATAGACCATGCTGGCCTCAAACTCACAAAGATCCATCTGCCTCTGCCTCCTGAGTGCTGGGATTAAAGGGATGGACCACCACCACCCAGTTTATATACTGTATCTTGTTATATCTTGTAACTTCTTATAATACAGCTCTCCATGGGCACATGTGAGAGTTTCTCAAATAATATGAAGACAGTAGTAGAAGTAGTAGGTTATTCTAAAGCCTAAGTCCAATGCCAGTGTTTTAATATCTTAACATTTCAGTTTAAATAAATTTGAGTTACACATTTTTGTAAATGTAAGAGATACACTTTTATTCATCAGAATTTAGCCAAGTACCACTCAAAGATTATTATGTACACTAGCATAAGTTATGGGAGGATTTAGAATTTTTATTAAATTTGCTGCACTTATTCACAAGGCCATATAGTCCTCTGATTGTATTTCTAACAATCTTTAGATACTTTATGCCTTGACATTGGAAGACAAAACACATGCCTATGATTCAGTGTTAAGTATGCAAGACTATCTAGCCTATTTTAAACTACAGACTGGAAATGTGTAAAAAAAAGAATATATACAAATGAATATAAGCCTAGAATGTTGCTGAAAATTAAGATTTAAGTCTGCAATATAAATGATTTGATATTATATTGTAGTAACACTAAAATACAACATTAGTATTCTGAGCTTCAGGTTACAAACTATTTTTATATAATATTTTATTAATTATTTTATATAATATTATGATATTATTTTATTAAATTATAAATTTATCAATGTGCCTTATATAATACCATAGTATAATATATGAGAGCAGATATGTGGAGAGAGATAACTACAATTGAGAGACATTTGCGGGATGATATGGAAACCAAGTGCAGTTGAAACTCCCTAAAATATATGAGGTCTCCTAATAAAGGGAGTAAGGAAGTCCTAACTGACCATCTCTTATCTCCACATGAATCCATTTTTAATTATTATTTTATTTTATAATTAATTTAATTTTACATATCAGCTACAGATTCCCCTGTCTTCCCTCTTCCTGCCCCCCCCAGCCTTGCCCCCAGTCCTCCCCCCATTCCCACTTCCTCCAAGGCAAGGTCTCCCCTGGGGATTCAGCTTAGCCTGGTAAATTCAGTTGAGGCAGGTCTAGTCCCCTCTGCCCTACACCAAGGCTGAGCAAAATTTCTCAGCATAGTCCCTAGGTTCCAAAAAGCCAGCTCATGCACTAAGGACAGGTCCCAGTCCCACTGCCTGGGGACCTCCTAAATAGTTTAAGGTAATCAACTGTTTCACTTATCCAGAGGGCCTCATCCAGTTCCATGGGGGCTTCTCAGCTATTGATTCATAATTCATGTGTTTCCACTAGTTTGGCTGTTTATCTCTGTGCTTTTTCCAATCATGGTCTCAATGTTTCTTGCTCATATAATCCCTCCTCTCTCTTGCCAATTGGACTCCTGGAGCTCCACCTGGGGCTTGGCCGTGGATCTCTGCATCTGCTTCCATCAGTCACTGGATGAGAGTTCTACCACAACAGTTAGGGTGTTCGGCCTTCCAATCATTAGAGTTGGTTAGTTATGGGCTTTTTCTTGACCATTGCCAGTAGTCTATTGTGGAGGTATCTTTGTGGATTTCTGGGGACGTCTCTAGCACTCTGCTTCTTCCTATTCCCATGGGGTCATCATTTATCATGGTATTTCTTTCTTTGTTCTCCCTCTCTGTTCTTGATCCAGCTGGGATCTCCCACTCCCCTATGCTCTCTTTCCCCGACCCTTGCCCTCCATTACTCCCTACCTCAACTCCAGTTTGCTCATGTAGATCTCATCCATTTCTCTGTTGTTGGGTGATCTCTGTGTCTTTCTTAGGGTCCTCTTTACTAGGTAGCCTCCCTAGAGTTGTTAGTTGCAGTCTGGTTGTCCTTTGCTTTATATCTAGTATCCACTTATGAGTGAGTACATACCATGCTTGTCTTTCTGAGTCTGGGTTACTTCACTCAGGATGATTTTTTTCTAGTTCCATCCATTTGCCTGTAAACCTCATGATGTCATTGAATCTATTAGTACTCAGACTAAATTGTATTCAGTTGAAGTTTTAGCCTGGGGGTCCCATGGAAATCCCTGAACAACCTAGGCTCTTGCTAAGAGAATGGGTTGCATTCTGTGAACTGACAATGGGTTGCTCTCTTAAAGCTGACTCTAGGGCCTCAAGCTGAGTACAAGACCCATAGAAACCATTTAACATGCAGAAGTTGACCTGGAGCCTACATAGAACCTTAACTCCTATGTTCTAATGTCTTTAGTGTGGGCAGGAACTTTGCAGGTTACTAAAAGAGAAATGTAAACACCATCTCAGCTACAAAACTTTTGAAGTAAAATACATCCTTGTCCACAAAATAAGCTAGCACAATGGTGGCACAAAACTTGAGGGAGTAGACAAACTATATCTGATTTGACCTGAGGCCCACTTCATGAGATGGAATAAATACCTGACACTGTTTGGTTGACCAAGAACCAGAGAGTAGGTGTACCAGAGACCTTGGGCAAAACCAAAATCCATTTGTCCAAAAAAAAAAAAAAAAGAAAGAAAGAAAAAGAAAAAACAAACAAAGAAACAAAAAGAATGAAAGAAAAATAAGAAAGAAAGCATAATAATAAACATGATCAGAGCACCTTCCTCCTGCAGCAGATGGGAACAAATGTAGAGACCCACAGCTAGAGATTTGGGGAGGGGTGGGCAGGAGACACATTAGAATGTATAGCTCTAACTAAGATATCTCCATGGAAACCCTCCCCTTGGAATTCAGCAATCCCCTCAGAAGAGGAAGTGGAAAGAGTTTAAGTACCAGAGGTGATGGGGGACACCAAGAGAACAAGGCCCTGTAAGTCAACTGAGCAAGAATGATATGAACTCAAAAACTAAAGCCACAAGCACAGGGACAACACAGGCCCGCAATAGTTCCTCTGTGTATATAGTATGTATAGCTCTTAGTTTAGTATTTTTATGGGATCCCTGAATGTGTCAATGAAGTGATCTCTGAATCTTCTGCCTGCTATTGGGGCTTTTCCTTCTGTTGGATTGTTTTGTCTAGTCTCAATATGATTTTTTTTGTTTTATCTTATAATATCTTATTTTGTTATGTTTGGTTGATATTCTCCAGAAGCCTGCTGTTTTCCAAAGAGACAGAAAAGGAGGAATCCAAAGGAGACTGGAAATGTGGAGGGACTGGTAGTAGTAGAGGGAAGAGAAACTCTAATCAAGGTATATTATATGAAAAAAAGAATCTATTTTTAAGAAATAAAAATTAAACATTAATGTTAACAGCAGATACTATGGCCTAAACTTTAGCTGAAATGTTGAAGTATCTGGATTGTCATATTTACATCAAGAGAAGATCATGAATAGAATATTATAATGTCCTATTTAATCATAAAGATCTATTAGTGACTTAAACTTTTAAACCAGGGACTTAAACATCATCAATGATCCTGCCGAAACAAGATATTCAACCCAAGATTATCAGCTATGAGATTACCAACACCACACAGTGACCAACAAATCAGAGGAAGGGGCCAAAGAGATGAGAAGTATAAAGATATATGCTAAATGCAGTTGAAAGAGCTGTCATGTCACATCTAAGAAGTCTTGTCTGTGGGTAATAACTAATGAGATGTACCACATGACTGTAGATATGGGTCCTAGCAGAAAAATAGATAATGATTACATTAAGTACACTGGAACAAATAACCCTTCTATTTTACCACTAAAATTCAAAGCGGAGAATTCCTGGTATCTTGTCTTACAGAGAAAATTTCACATGGCAGTAAAGAAATGACTTATGAATAAATTTGTTTTTTCAAAAAAAATTGATACACAACATTATGAATCCCATGTGCTCTATATTCATATTATATATTGTAGATGTAACCAGCTTGTTAAATAAGAAACACAGAACTATAGCAGAGTTAAAAACCACAAGGTCAGAGCAAGAGCGGAAAACCTTACCCTTCACTGCTTCTGCTGTTCTTCCTCTCCTCAAGAGACCTACTTCTGTGAGTCCTGTCTATTTAAAGACTTTCTGTTCTGTTTTCTCATTGGTTGTAAACCCAGCCACATGACCTCCTTGTCACTGCCTGTTTGTACAGACCTCCAGGTCTTCTATGGTTGGTATTGAGATTAAAGGCGTGTGTCTGCCATTCTGGCGGTGTCCTTGAACACACAGAGATCGGCCTAGCTCTGCCTCCCAAGTGCTGGGATTAAAGGCGTGCCCCACTACTGCTTGGCTTCTGCTCTGGCTTGCTCTGACCCCAAGGCAACTTTATTGACATACAAATAAAATCACATTTCAATACAAATAAAATATCACTATATTTCCCCTTTTCTATTTTAATAAAAAGAAAAAAAGGAAAAAGTTATAACTAATATAAGAAAAACTATATACAAAAGTACAATAACTATATATACCATATATACAAACAATAAATACCTAAACAATGTCTAGTCCATTTGTATTTGACAAATTCAGAGAAAATAACTCCATTATCTATCCTATTTTTGTAAGTCCAG
Organism: Onychomys torridus; assembly: GCF_903995425.1. Classification (NCBI taxonomy): domain Eukaryota; kingdom Metazoa; phylum Chordata; class Mammalia; order Rodentia; family Cricetidae; genus Onychomys; species Onychomys torridus. The sequence goes on from NC_050443.1 coordinate 138,343,319, forward strand.
AATGTACCTGATTCACTTTTATCCTAACTTATATTGCTAACAGAACTGTCTTATAACGTCTTTCAAATTTATACACTTACAGCTCTTAGTGAGTTTTTCTGAAATCCTTAACAAAGATAATTATAACTATAACTAACTGATCTCCAACTCCCTCAGAGACCCAAGAAGGAAATAATACTACCTAATAAAAAATAAAAACAAGAAGTGCATGCAAGCAACTTCCAAAAAAAAAAAAAGTGAGTTGACAGAAACAGCCAGCTGCCTGGACAGTCACCTGAGTTTTCTCTGCAGTGTTGGGGCATCATCTTTAGCCTATAGTCTTAGCGTATCTGACAGACTCTTTTGTGAACAACAGTTTGACCTCACATTTGGTGAGAGCAGTCCATGTACCAGAAACACCTGAATTCCATTAGTGTCATGTCATGATTCAGGATTTTAAATTCTGGAAATTATTGATGATTTTTTCAATTCACCTGTCCATTTTTCTTGGCTGGGTATATGTGGCTTCATCTTGACATCCTGTTCTTCTCCACATCCCTCTATTAAACACCAGTCTACTATTGAGAGGGGTGAGCTTAGTTATTCTTCAAGAATAAGTGTTTCATCTGCTGATCCATTGAACATCAGAAGCCATTGGCCCACTCCCTGTTCAGCTGCCTTCAAAGAAAAGGACACGGTACCTTTTACAGATTGCAAAGGTCACTCACTTCAGGGATGGTGCCATATTGTCCTGGCTTCAGAAGATGCCTTTTGTTAAAGCCACAACCACACTTGTTTTGGCAAGAATTGGTAGTCCTTGGTTTCATGTCCTGTCTGTCCTGTTTGTCAGCAGTTGATTAGAGGATACTTTGTTGTCCAGTGGCTAACTTTTGCCACAATGAAAGTTGACTCCATATGCAGTTTCTTCAATGCCCATATTTTCTCTGAAGTAGATTGGTACTGCCAGGAGCCGTCATGTCTCATAGTCATAACAAAAAAAGAAAAATTCTTAAATTATTAAAACATTTTAAATGCCATGTTCTGTAGATCTCTGAAGGGATTGAAGATGACCTGTCTATCTAAAATATATCTGTTTGATCTTGAAAACACACCTAATATGACTACAAGTTCAATTGTAATGTCTAAACACCAATTTTCATTTCTATATATCCTAATAGTTGGTAATACTAACATTCAAGGATTAGCAAATTGCATTACATTGTTAAATGAATGGTATAAATACAGTATCTCAAGCAAGATTAGTATAGTATATTCTAACAATCTCAATCCCAATAATAATTTGTATACAATATAAAACAATCCAATTGAATGTAAAGTATTTAAAACTAGTAATTGTCTTTTTTTTTTAAACAAGCACCTTTTGCCTAGTCCTTTTCCTAACCCTTAACAACTTGTAACCAACCCTCCTAACCAATGAAAACTATCCCAGACCCAATACCCATAAAAAGACCAAAAAACCACCCACCCCACACCACCCCTTTGGGAATGTGGGCATCGAATTCTTAAAATTGCTTCCTGCTGGGTATGGGCGAAGTTATCTTTATTCTGAAAAGAAAAATTTTGGGTTAATTGACAAATTCTAGGAAAGATAACTATATTCTTTGTTATCCATAATGCCAAAGTTCAGAGTTTATCTCAAGTCCTTATTCAAGTAGTCTTTGAAACTGGATCATCTCAGCTAGCCATCTCAGAATTGCTCTAAGCACTTTGTAGTCCAAAGTTGATCTGTAGATGATGTTTGTCAGCTTAGTGATATTATTTTCCACGTGGAATTGTGGTTGTGGGGACCCATCTTCTTCCTGGAGATTTCAGTTGAAGTTAGGCCTGGCCGTGATTTCCTGCAGAAAACTGAAAAGAGACTCGAACACAAAGACATATATAGGCAGCTAATCGAAACCTTTTCTCTAGAATTAATTAGTACTCTATATGACCATTATTATCTTAACAAAGTTTATATATATATATATATATATATATATATATATATATATATTGTAAATTTTGATATAAAATTCATACTTTAAGAAAAGTTTAAAGAATCAGAATAGAGTCAAGGAATTGAGATTAGTAATAGAATAGTCCCTTAATTAATTTGGTTTTTCTCCTGTCCCATGTCAGAAGATGGCTCTTTCTTCTGATATGATACAGGGAGTTTTCATTTTCCTTTTAACAGTATATAATTTCAATCATGTAACAGAATACAACATATGCTAAATGTGTGAGCTATACTTTATTTAGGCAAATAAATTATTAAAATTATATTCTTATTTGCAATATAGTTAAATGACATTAAATTACTAAAAATGAGAAATATAAATATTTGTAGTATTTGCTCAGAATAAAACTCTGAGGATGATCTGGCTTTTGTTTTCTTTTCTAACCAATATTTTGTAGTGTTTATTTAACAGGAAAAGAATAACAAGACTATCTAACCTGCTGAGTCAGGGGCAAAGTGAAAATCAAGGTCATTTTTCAATCTCTGTTAAATAGCATGTCAATTATTCTTCTGCTTTGACACAAAGCAGTCCTGGAGTGAGTACACAGACTAGAATTATTGGGTTCCACTTAACAACAGCCTCCAGACTGCTATCCGGATATAGTACCCCCTCACTTCTTTTATTTTTTGGACATGTTTATAATCAATATGACCCAGGAAGGAATTTTAACTAAATAATAAAATAGTCACATTGAAATTACCTTCAGCCACAGTTTACTATAGCAATAAGTTGAGGCAATATAAAAGATACATTTTCATTTTCCTAAAATATTATGATACATTAAAATATAAAAATTTCACAGATGTATCATTTTTATCATTATAATAGTCACTAAGAATATATTTTTAAAGTGAAGAACAAAAATTACTATAAGCATCTATTGAACATTTATTTACGGTGCATCAGACTTTCTATTAAGAGCTTATTGTGTCTTCACAACCGTGCTCATGTTTAGCTACATTTAAAATGCCTACTGTGCACAAGAGGCTTGAACAGGATAGAGGAAATACTATAACTCACTTACCTCAAACCTAGAAGAACTGGGTGACCCTTCTAGGCCTAGATTATAAGCCAGGTATCCCTTGACACCACATGGTATGCTTATATGGATTGTCAGGTGTCTGAGACTATGAGGCATTTGTCAAGTATCCAGCTTAGTGTGTTTAGTGGTAAAGAAGTTGAATTGTGGGTATGTAGTTAGAACTATAGTGTTTATTAAGAAAGAGACTTGGAACTCCCATCTGGAACAGAGGTGAGTGCCTGGGTCATAGTCAGAGAGGCAAGTGCCCTTGGGTCCCACCACTGGACACAGGCCACTCCAGGAGGACCTGACCAACTAGTTTCCTGCCAATCCACAGGCCCTGCAGTAAGGCTCCACTTTTCCAAGACTGCAGGCAGACACTGCAGTCTCCACACCCTGACCCCACACACATTTGCCTGAGACCCCAGCCACTTCCTGAGACCAAGAGACCAGCCCCCAACTTCCATCCTGCCCTGGAACTCTCATCTGGTCCAGAGACCAGAGGAACTCCCATCTGGAGAAGAGACCAGAGGAACAACCATCTGGACAAGAGGAGCTCCCATCTGGACAAAATAAGGAGACCCCAGGGACTTCCCAAGACTCAGAGTCCATCCCCCCAGCTCCTATCTGGACAGCACTCTCATCTGGACCAGCGCTCCCATCTGGACCAGAGCTTCCATCTGGACCAGAGAGAGGCTCCCTGAATCTGTCAATTCTCTCTGGACCAAGTACACTGATAAGACCAAGAACGAACACAAGAGGAGATAGGCAGAAGTCAAGGCAGAAGTACATACAACAGAATAAAGAGCAATACAGCATCACCAGAACCTAGCTCTTCTCCAACAGCTAGACTTGAACATCATAGAATGGAAGAAGAAGAAGAAAACAACCTTATAAATAACATAGTGAAGAGGCTAGAGCCTTATATAGAAGAAATCAAAAATAAAGTAGAGGAACAGACAAACAAAAAATGGGAAGAATGTTATAAAAAAAACTAGAGGAAAGGAAAATTAAAGCAGAAGAAAACAATAAATCCTTGAATGAAAATCATGAAAAAGCAAGGGAGACAATCCAAGACCTGAAGAGGGAAATAGAAAAAATGAAGAAGACACAAGCAGAAGGAATGTTGGAAATAGAAAATCTGAGTAAACAAACAGGAACTTCAGATACAAGTATAAACAACAGAATGAAAGAGATGGAAGAGAGGATCTCTGATGTTGAAGATAAAGTAGAAGAAATACATTCATCACTCAAAGAAAACACTAAAATCAACAAAGTCATGACCCAAAATATCCAAGAAATATAGGACACCATGAAAAGACCAAACCTATGAATAATAGGGATAGAGGAAGGAGAAGAATACCAATTCAAAGGCACAGAAAATATATTTAACAAGATCATAGAAGAAAACTTTCCCAACTTAAAGAAGGAAATGCCTATGAAGATACAAGAAACCTATAGAACTCAAAACAGACTAGACCCCCCAAAAAGTCCCCTCGCCACATAATAATTAAACAACTAAATGTACAGAATAAAGAAAGAATATTAAGGGCAGCAAAGGAAAAAGGCCAAGTGACTTATAAAGGCAAACCCATCAGAATAACACCCGATTTCTCAATGGAGACTTTGAAAGCCAGAAGGACCTGGACAGATATAATGCAGGCCATGGATGCCAGCCTAGACTAATCTACCCAGCAAAATTTCAATCATCATAGATGGAGTGAACAAGACCTTCCAAGGAAAAACCAGATTAAAACAATACTTATCTACAAACCCAGCCCTACAGAAAGCACTAGAAGGAAAATTCCAACCTAAGGAAGGCAGATAAACCCATGAAAACACAGGAAATAAATAACACCACAGCAGTAAACCCCAAAGAAGAGAAGTACACACACACTACCACCAAAAAATAAAAATAACAACAGGAATGAACAACACTGGTCATTAATATCCCTTAATATCAATGGACTAATTCACCTATAAAAAGACACAGAATAACAGAATGGATAAGAAAACAGGACCCATCTTTCTGCTGCATACAAGAAACACACCTCAAATACAAAGACAGACACCTCCTAAGAATAAAAGGCTGGGAAAAGACTTTCCAATCAAATGGTCTTAAGAAGCAAGCTGGTGTAGCCATCTTAATATCCAGCAAAATAGACTTCAAACTAAAATCAATCAAAAGAGATGATGAAGGACATTACATAGTCATCGCAGGACAGATCGACCAAGATGAAGTCTCAATTCTGAACATTTATGCCCCAAACAAAAGGGCACCCACATATGTAAAAGAAACATTACTACAGCTTAAATCACATAAAAAAACACCACACATTAATAGTGGGAGACTTCAACACCCCACTATCACCTCTGGACAGATCGGTCAAATTGAAACTTAACAGAGACATAATGGTCTTAACTGATGTTATAGCTCAAATGGACTTAATCGATGTCTACAGAACATTCCACCCAAACAAATAAGAATATACCTTCTTCTCAGCACCCCATGGAACCTTCTCTAAAATTGCCCACATACTTGCCCACAAAGCAAATCTCAACAGATACAAAACAATTGGAATAACTTCCTGTGTTCTGTCGGACCACCATGATTTAAAGTTAGATTTCAACAACAGAAAAAACTACAGAAATCCTATAATCTCATCGAAACTGAATAATGCTCAACTGAATCACCAATGGGTTAAGGAAGAAATAAAGAAATTAAAGACTTCCTAGAGATCAATGAAAATGAATATACCTCACACCCAACTTATGGGATACTAGGAAAGCAATGCTAAGAGGGAAATTCATAGCACTGAATGCCTGCATAAAAATGGTGGAGAAATCTGACACTAGTGACTTGACAGCACACCTGAAAGCCCTTGAACAGGAAGAAGCAAAGTCTGCCTGGAGGTACAGACGCCAGGAAATTATCAAATTGAGAGCTGAAATGAATAAAATAGAAATAAAGAGAACAATACAAAGGATTAATGAAACAAAGAGTTGGTACTTTGAGAAGATCAACAAGATACACAAGCCCTTATCCAAACTAACCAAAAGACAGAGAGAGAGCATCCAAATTAACAAAATCAGAGATGAAAAGGGGGACATAAAACAGACAATAAGGAAATCCAGAGAATCATCAAGTCATACTTCAAAAACCTCTACTCCACAAAAATGGAAAATCTAAAGGAAATGGATAATTTTCTGGATAGGTACCACATACCTAAGTTAAATCAAGACAAGATAAACTATTTAAATAGTCCATTAACCCCTAAGGAAATAGAATCAGTCATTAAAAGTCTCCCAACCAAAAAAAAAGCCCTGGACTTGATGGTTTCACTGCAGAATTCCACCAGATCTTCAAAGAAGACTTAATACCAATACTCTTTAAATTGTTCCACACAATAGAAGCAGAAGGTATATTACCAAACTCCTTCTATGAGGCTATAATTACCCTGATTACTAAACCAAACAAAGATACCACAAGGAAAGCAAACTACAGACCAATCTCCCTCATGAACAATGATGCAAAAATATTCCATAAAATTCTGGCAAACAGACTCCAAGAACACATCAAAACAATTATCCATCATGATCAAGTAGGCTTCATCCCAGGGATGCAAGGGTGGTCCAACATACAAAAGTCCGTCAATGTAATACACCATATAAACAAACTCAAAGAAAAAAAACCACTAGATGAAGAAAAGGCATTTGACAAAATCCAACACCCCTTCATTATAAAGGTCTTGGAGGGATCAGGAATACAGGGAACATACCTAAACATAATAAAGGCAATCTACAGTAAGTCAACAGCCAACATCAAGTTAAATGGAGAGAAACTCAAAGCAATACCACTAATATCAGGAACAAGGCAAGGCTGTCCCCTCTCCCCATACTTATTCAATATAGGACTTGAAGTTCTAGCCAGAGCTATAAGACAACATAAAGAGATTAAGGGGATATAAATTGGAAAGGAAGAAGTCAAGCTCTCCCTATTTGCAGATGACATGTTAGTATACATGAGTGACCCCAAAAATTCAAACAAGGAACTGATACAGCTAATAAAAACCTTCAGCAACATTGCAGGATACAAGATCAACTCAACAAAATCAGTAGTCCTTCTATAGACAATAGACAAACAGGCTGAGAAGGAAATCCAAGATACATCACCCTTTACAATAGCCACAAACAATATAAAATACCTTGGGGTTACTCTAACTAAGCATGTGAAGGACCTATATGACAAGAACTTTAAGTCACTGAAAAAAGAAATTGAAGGAGATGTCAGAAAATGGAAAGATCTCCCATGTTCCTGGATAGGCAGGATTAATAGAGTAAAAATGGCAATCTTACCAAAAGCAATCTACAGATTCAACGCAATTCCCATCAAATTACCAACACAATTCTTCACAGACATGGAAAGAATAATACTCAACTTGATACGGAAAAACAAAAAACCCAGAATAGCCAAAAGAATCCTGTACAATAAAACAACCTCTGGAGGCATCACATTCCCGACCTCAAGCTCTACTATAGAGCTACTGTAATAAAAACAGCTTGGTACTGGCATAAAAACTGACATGTGGACCAATGGAATCGAATTGAAGACCCTGACATTAACCGGCACACTTATGAACATATAATTTTTGACAAGGAAGCCAAAAATGTACAATGGAAAAAAGAAAGCATCTTCAAGAAATGGTGCTGGCATAACTGGATATCAATCTGTAGAAGGCTGCAAATAGATCCATATCTGTCACTGTGCACAAAACTTAAATCCAAGTGGATCAAAGACCTCAACATAAATCCAGCTACTCTGAACCTGATAGTAGAGAAAGTAGGAAGTACTCTTGAACACATTGGCACCAGAGATCACTTTCTAAATATAACTCCAGTAGCACAAACACTGAGAGAAACAACCAATCAATGGGACCTGTTGAAACTGAGAAGCTTTTGTAGAGCAAAGGACACAGTCAACAAGACAAAGCGACAGCCTACAGAATGGGAAAAGGTCTTCACCAACCGCACATCTGACAGTGGGCTGATATCCAGAATATATAAAGAACTCAAGAAATTAGACATCAAAATGCCCAACAGTCCAATCAAGAAATGGGCTATAGAACTAAACTAGGAATTCTCTGCAGAGGAAATTCAAATGGCAGAAAGCCATATAAGGAATTGCTCAATATCCCTAATTATCCGGGAAATGCAAATCAAAATGACTCTGACATACCACCTTACACCTGTCAGAATGGCTAAGATCAAAAGCACAGAAGACAGCTTATGCTGAAGAGGATGTGGAGCAAGGGGAACTCTCCTCCACTGCTGGTGGGAATGCAAGCTTGTTCAGCAACTTTGGAAATCAATATGGTGCTTCCTTAGAAAATTGGGAATCCATCTCCCCCAAGACCCAGCTATAGCACTCTTGGCCATATACCCAAGGGATGCTCAATCATACCACAAGGGCATTTGCTCAGCTATGTTTGTATCAGCTTTGTTTGTAATAGCCAGAACCTGGAAACAACCTACATGCCCTTCAACTGAAGAATGGATAAAGAAAATGTGGTACATATACACAATGGAGTAGTACTCAGCAGAGAAAAACAATGACATCATGAGGTTTGCAGGCAAATGGATGGATCTAGAAAAAATTATCCTGAGTGATGTAACCCAGACTCAGAAGGACAAACATGGTATGTACTCACTCATAGGAAGATACTAGATGTAAAACAAAGATGACAAGACTTCTACACAACTCCAGGGAGGCTACCTAGAAAATGGGACCCTAGGAAAGACCGAAGGATCACCCAATGACAGAGAAATGGATGAGATCTACATGAACAAACCTGGATGACAGTGGGAGTAATGAAGGGCAAGATTTGAGGGAAAGAAAGCTTAGGGGAGCAGGAGATACCAGCTGGATCAAGAACAGAAATGGAGAATGGGGAATAACAGACCATGATAAGTGAAGACCACATGAGAACAGGGATAGCCAGAGTGCTGGAGAGGTCCCCAGAAATTCACAATGATATATCCTCTGTAGTCTGCTGGCAATGGTCGAGAGAAAGCCTGATCTGACCTAGTCTGGTGATCAGATGACTAAACACCCTAACAGTCATCTTGGGACTCTCATCCAATAACTGATGGAAGTGAATCAGAGATCCTCAGCAAGGCCCCAGGTGGAGCGCCAGGTGTCCAACTGTCAAGAAAGAGGAGGGTCTGCAGGAGTGTGAATTGTTGAATCCAAGATTGGAAAAAGCACAGGGACAAATAGCCAAAGGAATGGAAGCACATGAATTATGAACCAACAGCTGTGGAGCCCCCAGCTGGATCAGGCCCTCTGGATAAATGAGACAATTGAATAGCTTGATCTGTTTGGGAGGCACCCAGTCAGTGGGATCAGGATCTGTCCTTAGTGCATGAGCTGGCTGTTTGAAACCTTGGGCTTACACAAGGACACTTTGCTCAGTCTGGAAAGAGGTGACAGGACCTGCCTGTACTAAATCCACCAGGTTTAAATTAATCCCCAGGGGTGCCTTGATCCTGGAGGACATGGGAATGGAGGGGAGGGGCTGGAGGAAAGGTGGGGGGGGGTGCGGGAGTGGGGAGGACAGGGGAAGCCATGGCTGATGTATAAAATTTAATACACATAATAATAAAGAAAAAAATTTTAAAAAAAAAGAAAGAGAAAGCATTCTTTGAAACAAATCAGATACTGACCTAAGGGAAAAGCCTCCAAATCAATGATCAACAAACATCATGTGTCTTTGTGCATGTATGAATAGCATTATGTTCTTCCACATTTGTAAATGACAGGTATTCTTGAGCATGCTTTATTTGTTGTATGAAGCTCAATTTGGAAAGGGCTTCCAGTCTATCCCTGTAAATGGTACCTTTATGAGTTTTGTATGTTACTCTTGTGACCTTTCTCCACTCTCTATTCTCCTTCCACAGAGGTACAAAATCCAATGAAATGCAAATAAATAAGCTCTAGTTTACAGTGCGGGGGACACCCTATGGTTATCTTTTGGAATTATACATAGCATGTAAGGTCTGAAGTTTGCTTTTTTTCTTTATTTTTCTATAAAACGATTAATTTGTATTCATGAACAACATTTTGTTTCTGCTCATGTTGCAGTGTGCCACAGACATAAGTCAATGCAAAACGTTAATTATTGCATCTAAGTGTTTATTTCCTTATTCTAACTCCATTCTGGGATTTGGTCAGTCTTGAGCTGGCACCTGTCTTATGCATGCTGTACAACCACTGTGGGTTCATAAGTAGAGATATTCTTGTGTCTAGATAACACTGTTTCCTTGTATCCACCACATCTAACTCTTAAACACTTTCAGAAGTAATCCTTCAGCCTTGAGTGGTGGGAGTGTGATATAGATATGTTATTAAGGGCATAACATTTTGCAATTTTCATTTCTTCCAAAATGAAAAGTTACAGATCTCTGAAATGAGAGATGTATTCATCTATATGTATAACACTAAGTCATAAAGAGGCAGTTTAATGTTATGTCTATTTATAAAATTATTAGTAAGTTCTATCCTAGTTTCCATGTCTTGCCTAGTAGCAGGTTCTAAGTCTGATAATGGTGACAGGTATGGTTTTCTTTAAGCTTTAAATGAAACCAAAAAGTGGCTAGTTATTCCCTTGATATTCATGCCACTACTGGGCATGTATTACGAGGATAATTTTTATTTGAGCTTTGTGGTGTTTACAGCTGGATAAGAGTTAATTATCACTTTTCTCCCCTACTAGCATGTATAATACCTTCTAGTTCTATGCAAACTAGATAGTTGAGATGAAGCATCCAGGTTAGTAGCTGTTTGATTTCTCCATGTTCATTGAAGTAGGGTCCTCCAATGAAGCTATGGGGGTGGGGAGAAGTAGTAATAGTCTGTAAACTTTGGTGATCTGTGTCACTGTGCTGGCCAACAGCTCCAAAATAAATAAGCCATCCCTTGCACTAGACTTTGTATTTGTCAGCCTGTGATGTTTAGTAAGTGCACTGTTGTCCTGTTATAGGGTAACTCCATCTTTACTCTTTTTATATGTGCATATGCCTAGTTTAGGAAGTTTTCGTATGAATTATTTGAAAGTGCTTTAGTATTATTTATCCACCCCAAATTCTTCCTCTACTCTGCCCTCCATCTTCTACCCAAATACACTCTACCTCCATTAGTATTCAATTTTATTTGTTTATACCTCTAAGTCCTATTTCCCCTCCCTTGGAAGCCACCACACTCCTGGCCACACATGAATTTCATGACCTCTGTGGGTATTCCAAATGAAACACAAATGTTTAAAGATTCAAAACTAAAACCCACAAATGAGAAAAAACATGGGATGTTTGTTGTTCTGGGTGTTGGTTATCTCATTCAGAATGATTGTTTCCATCTTCATCTTCATCTATTCATCCATCTTCATAATTTTGTATTTTTCTATTAAAACTTTATTATAAAGAACTTGTAAACAAAGAAACAAAAAAATCACATGCCTAGAGCTGGGGTGATTAATCAGTGGTTACAAAAGCATTTTCTGCTCTTCTAGAAGTCTGGAGTTCAATTTCAAGTACTCACATGGCAGGTCACAACTGCCTGTTTCTCTAGACCCAATCTTCTCTGTAAGAACCAAATAGTCACATGGAGCATGCAGACAAAACATACACAAACAAAAAAATAAATAAATCACACACCCAAATTAGCTAAATTCTGTCTATTTCAATGAAATTTTCTACATTAGAGTGGTTTTTCCAAAGCTGTGAAGCTTCACATTAGATTTTACATTTCTGCTGCCAAATATATTTTTATGCACTTACCTTCCCAACAAAGCAAAAATCTGTGACAGAGTTTAAACTAGAAAAATAACTATCATTGCATCCTTTTTCATGACTCAAGTGTCCTTTACCTGCATTCAGTTTTTTTATCATCACTTAATATTTACACTTTCTTGTTCTCCTTTCTATATGTTATAATGTGTGTGTGTGTGTGTGTGTGTGTGTGTGTGTGTGTGTGTGTGTGTGTGTTGTGTGATCTTCATATGAGGGATACTTCCCAGTTTGTACATAAAGGCAGGGCATAGTAGCATTCACTTGTAATCCCAGAACTGGGGAGACTAACACAGGAATATCCCTGGTGTTTGCTGAGTAGCCAATCTAACCGGCCAAGCTCTCAAGAGTAACCAAAGGCAAATGACAATATGACTTAATTAATAGATGCCATGATTTGAACAAATGATGTGACATTCAAAAGTGAAATTATGAAGCTTAAGTAGCTAAGACTAAAAATAGTTTTTTTAAAAGCCATCAGAAAGTATATGTTTTAATAAAGGTAACTGAAATTTCAAGATTGTTTTTAACCAACATTAAGAGGAAATGGCTGAGTTATAGAATTAAAGTGTAACTTATTTATTGAGAACTATTAGGAAACCCAACTCAAAGGATAACTATAAATATCTACTGAGTTACTTTAAACTCTCTATCTATCCCTGGATTTATATTCTTTGTCAAATATGTCTTCCAACTAAACTGTACTCATGAAGATTATAGTTACTATTTCCAAATTTGTTTTATTTAAGATGTAATGGAAATTTAAAATATGTGGACATTATGAATACTTTAAAAATTATTTTAATACTTCTTATGAGATTAGATCTAGTTACATAATCAATAAAGCAAACACTTATCCTATAAACAAACTCACTGTAATAATGGCTGCACCCTGTTTATCACCATCCATTCAATAAGAATAGAAATGCACAGGCTCATTAGAAGCTTTTCCTCAAGATTAATATTAATAAGGTATAGTTGTAGAAAGAAAATGGAAATCCTAGTTGATTCAAGCAACTTAACTGGAAGTTAGTTAAGATAGCCAAATATATATGTGTAGATATATGTATACACATAGACATATACACACACATATATACACATATATATTATATAAACTTGTATGTAAATATATTATGCATATAATACATGAGCTATACAAACTCATTTGTATTATATATAATACACATGTATCAGTTTGCATATATGTATATACATGTGTACATACATTTAATATATGTATAATATGTATGTATCTAAGTTTGTATATATGTGCATATACATATATTAATACATATATACAAAATTATATAGATAATATACAATATGCAATGTGTTTTATATTAGTATGTATAATATATAAGCTCATGATTTATATATTAATGTAAGTATATTAATATATCATATATATGTGAACTTAGATATATAACACACATCTTATATCTTATATAATATTATATGATATATTTCAGATTGAATATAGTACATATAACTTATATGTAAGTTATAGGTGTTATATATGTAACTTAAAATTGTATATAATTTTGTATATATGTTGTGTGATATGTGAATATATTATAAAATTTATGAATTTATTGTCTACTAATGAGGTTTAAGTCAAGATAATAGAAATATAATTAAACCACATTTTTGCCAAGAGGAGAAAGAAGCCAATAAATTTAATAGAATGACAGGTGTGGAAAAAAATCAGGATCATATTAATATAGATCCAAATAACAAAATGTTTACTTACTTTTTATTTCTGTGATATGAAAATTAAAAAATGGACTTAATCATTTTTATTTGAACAAGTATACATCTAATAGCACACTGAAAAGAAATTAGAGAAACAGGACTTTTCACAACACCCACCATAAAAAATGCCCAGTGCGTGGAAGCAGATGACATCTGTGGGGAAAGGTCAGCTGCATCAACTACAAAGAAGAACCAGTTACTTTAATTGCAGTAACAATCTGTGTTTTGATTATTGTGATTACAATAACTACACACACTGTCAAAACATCCCAAATATTGGAAATTCACTAAATGTAAATAAATTTTATGACGATAAACGTGGGCAAATGAATAGAATTTCAGTGGAAAGAGTGATAATGAAGGAAATCAGAGGAAACCTTGGGAGAGTGTGAGTATGTATTTTGAAATGCAGAAATACAGGGCCTATTATGCCACAGGCAACTCAAGAGCAACTGTTCTTAGTTACTTTCAATGATTGTCTTCAAATATACTATTTCAATTATTGCTCATTTCACATAAATTACTAGTTGATGAAAGTTTGTTCTTTTCAGGGCATCTCAGTTGTGGAAAAAGTTTCAGTTATTATTTGCAGACACTATAACAATAAAGGCTCAGTATTTCAAGTTCAGGCCCACTCTTTCCCCTGATTCTCTGAGGTATGTCTCCTACAGTGACTACAGACCCATGAAGGCAGCAGAGTGATTGGAAGCATTTAACTCTCTTCTTCACATTGCTTCTACCTCCCTCTCGTCTTCTTTTCCACTCCTCTTTTAAAGTATTGAGGAAAAGGAATGACAGAAAAGGATCAACGTTGTATATCCCATTTGTATGGAATGGGCCCTGCTAACTTGCTGGGCCACATGGCCCTGATATAGATATATCCATCCCACTTGGTAATATTGGAACACCTCTCTGCTGCTATTCCCAGCTTTTGGCAATTATTACTTTGTATTTCTAGTAACCCCTCAGCCCCACTATTTGAACTTCTCACTGACATGAAGCCTATCATAAAGAACAAGACAAAACTAACTTCCAGATCCCTAATCAGACTCATGGAAGGTTCATTGTCTTTTTCCACACCAGTGAACAGGTTTTTGTTACTGCTGCTTTTTCGTTATGCTACTTGTGCTCCAAAAATGATATCAGAGGTTGATAATATGCTCCTGAGAGCCCCAGAGTATCAGCAGCTTGCAAGTTGGAGGAGCAATTGGCTCCCTTACTGGAACATAAAGCACCAAGAATTTTATCTCTAAGCCTGTAATTAGCTTCATAAAGTCTGTGGCTGCTGATGCTGTGGTGCTCTCAGGAGCATCTTATCAACCTTTGAGAAGTCCCAGCAGATCCAGTACACTCTATGGTGGAAAATCCTTCCACTGTGCAGCACTGATATCATTCAGTCAGTTCCTGTTGCCACTTACACTATCAGCTAGCTTTTAAATAAGACATCCACAGTATAGATTTCACAGAATTTTTTTTTCCAATACAGGGGTTCTTGACTCTACCAATGATGGGTAGTTACACAGATTAGGTAAATGGAAAGGAGGCCAAAGCATGTTTCACTGGCTTTGAATTTTTGCTGTGAGCAAGTATATGTGTGTTGTCAGAAGGCAGAAGCATTTTGAGGCTTCTGGCAAGCTTGTCCATATTTAGGTGATACAGTTAGCTGGAATCTGATGAAATTCTCTGACATAATTGTCCTTTGAGTGTGCTGAAAGTCAAATATCACATTCTTGCCTAATGTACTTTTGTCTCCCAAACCTTTGTACCATCTTAGCATCTGTCTACTCCAAATTTTTTTTCAATCTTTAAAATGCACATTTGTTTACTTATTTAGTGTAAGTCTGTGTGTCTATATGTGCACTGTATATATGAAGGTCATAGAACATCTTACAGGGGATATTTCTGTAGTACTGACATTATATGAGTCCTGGGGATTAAACTCAAGTCATTAGGCTTATGAGCAAGTGCTTTTTGCACTGAGATATCTTGGTGGCACCTTTTTCATGTTTTTAGAGCAGTTAGCTTCTGCAAAATGCTGTGGCTATCACTCTGTATAAATAAAATGCTGTTTGGCCAGTGGCCAGGCAGGAAGTATAGGTGGGGCAAGAGAGAAGAGAATTCTGGGAGGTGGAAGGCTGGGGAGGGAGACACTGCCAGCCACTGCTATGGCAAGGAAGATGTAAGCTACAGGTAAGCCATGAACCAAGTGGCAAAGTATAGACTAATAGAAATGGATTAATTTAAGATAGAAGAACTAGATAACAAGAAGCCTGCCACGGTCATACAATGTATAAGTTATATAAGCGACTAAATGATTATTTTATACGTGGGTTGTGGGACCACAGGGGCTTGGTGGCACCTGGAGAGAAGATCTCCAACTACAGCAAAATACTAGTTGTTACAGTAAGTTCCTTAAAATGTAGGGGCACTTGTTTGCTAATGTTTTGTTTAGGACTTTAACCTGAAATCTTCAGTGACACCTGGTTGCATGACAATGACTGTCAAATTCTGATGACAAAGACTTTGGTGACAAGTGCTAACAGAGTTAGGTCAATATACTGCACACTAGGACATGTCACAGCATAGAATCTATTGTGTGGCCCGGAAAACTGAATAAAAGCTGGAGGACACATATGACTTTAACACTCTTTATTTGCTACATGATGTATGTTCATAACATTGCTTCCTTGGATGCTTCTGTCTCTGGCATTATAGCATGTATTAGGTCATAGAACTTTATCTATGGGAAAGTAATAAAGAAATATTTTCTTCTGATAGCTTCATGGAAATTAAGGAGATATGTAGAATAATTTTATTCTTGCTAATTAGAAAGTGTAGGGAATATGAATGTCATTTAGGACATACATAATTTGAGTAATCTCGGAGTACAGTAATGATCTAGCACACACACTAGCAATTTTCTCTTAGATAAGGTACTTTTCTTGCTGATATGATAAAATACCCGACAATATGACTTAAGGGAAGACAGGTTTATATTGACTCACAGTTCTGGAGTATACTCCATCATGGTGGAGATGAAATGAAAACAGGAGCTTGAAGCAGGCTATCTGTCACATTGTGTCCATAGTCAGGAAACAGGAAAATTAAGGTTGTAATAAAGTCAATTCCCTCATTCTATGCAGTTCAGGACTCTACCCATGGTATGATGGTGTCCTCATCAGGTTGAGTCTCCTCTCCTTAATAGACTAGTCTAGATAATCACTCACAGACATACCCAGAGGCTTGTTGCCTAGGAGTCTAGATCTGTCAAGTTAGCAATTATTGCTAACCATCACGTTATCCAAAGGCATGTTTCTTCTGTTCAAAGAAACATGTGGGGGTGGGGTGGAGGGTATGACAAACTTTTCTTTATCTATTTCACTGATTTCTCAGTGCTTAATTTCTTGTTTTTTGTTTTGTTTTTTTCTTGTGACATGCTAACTGTATGCAAATAGTTCTATCCCACTGGAAAGGAGATAGAATACGGCTGGTTCCATTAATCATCCTTACTGTAAAGAATCTGGAATCTAACAAGTTATGCCTAATGACCCCAAGTGTTTGTGGTCACCCTAGACTAGGCTGTCTGTAGGTCAGTCATCAAACTTTATCTACTCATTTATTCAAGAAAGTAGGTCTATGAGTTGATAACTACAAAAAACTTAGACACAAGAGTCAGTGTTAGAGATAGTTCAGAAGGGCATCTTGAGTATGTCTGAAATGGATAGAACAATAAAATTAAAATGTCATTTATTTCTAACTGACTTACTACTTGATAAAATCTTGTCATACACATATTATATACTTTCCATCTTCCTCACACACACATTCTCATACACATAAATACACACTCACATACATTCATAAAGGCACACACATGTACGTATAATATTGTGGCTGTTCTGTCTCTGACTCCAAATAAGTTTATTAGGGTACACAATATTTTGGGGAATACAATACCACCACAATACTCCATGTAATCCAGTCTGTCCTCAAATTTGGGAATCTTCCTGCCTCAGCCTCCAAAATGATAGGATTACAGAAATGCAACCCCATGACTAGTCATTTGCTTTAATTTCATTATGTCAATTTACAGCCCTATCAGTGGTGATATGCTCATTATGGTATACATAAATATACAAACAAAATCACAAATGAATAATACTAATTTTAAAGCAAATTCACCATCATAAGATGATTGACTTATATATTTAATTCTATATCTGAAAACTCCTGTTTGGTTTTGTAGTTTTCATATATCTTAATGATCTGTGTATTAAAGGCTTGGTTGCTAGCAGCAGGGGTATTAATTTATGATGGCAACTTTAGAAGGTAGAGACAGTGAGTTAGGTTATGAGGTGTGTTCTTGGTGGGGATTTTGGAATCTTGCCCCTCTTTCTCTCTTGTTTTTCAGCCATCAAGAGACAGACATTTACCTTACTAAGTGCTTCTGCCATAATATAGTATCTGTCCCCAACATAATGTAAGCCCACAACCATAGACAAAATTATTTGAAATCATGATAAATTTCTCCCTCTTTAAGCTAATTTATCTTGAATTTTGTATTTTCCAGCAACAGAAAGCTGACTAACAGCCATTTCCATTGTTTTCCAATGCCAAACCTTTCTGTGTTTTTGCTTTATCCAATAATTTATCAGGCATGCTTTTGTAATAAAGTATAGCACTCCTGAGCATACTGGAGAGAACTTAAGTTATGTATAAAATATGTATGTATATATACATATACATATATAATTTCTTTTCCACATCAGGTTGTAAATGTATAACTTTGTTCAGTTTTACTGAGTTTTTTTTTTTTAATTAGATAGCTTGAAATTCTTTACAGCTTACCTTATATAATCTTCACCTTATGATCTTCAAACTCCATAGAATACTTGATTCTGCTAAACTTTAGATAGTTTAATATTTGTTATTTTATAATGTAGCAGGAAACTTAAAAAGTTCTTATTAATAAAATCAAACCTGATGCCAGGTATTGTGGTGAATGCTGGAAGATCAGAGACACAGAACAAGCCACAGCTTCCCCATCTCGCCAGTTCCTCAGACTGCAAGCTTTTGAGTCCTCATCCAAATGAATCTCAGCTGAACTGTGCTGCTCAAAGCCTAAAAGCTTAACCAGCCAAATGCTTCTAGTATTTGGTCTTCATGACTTATATATCTTTCTGCTTTCTGCCATCACTCCCTGGTATTAAAGGCTCACTTCTTGGGATTAAAGGCATGTGTCACCATGCCTGGATGTTTCCAATGTGACCTTGAACTCACAGATATCTGCCTGGCTCTGCCTTCCAAGTGCTAGGATTAAAGGCATGTGCTACCACTGCCTAACCTCTATGTTTAATATTGTGGCAGTCCTGTTCTCTGACACCAGATAAGTTTATTAGTGTGCATAATATTTCGGGGAACACAATACCACTACATTTTAATGCAATAGAAAATAACAAGAAATAATTATATGAATATGTTGTTTCAAAAGTGGTGCCTTTCTAAGATGAACTAAGAAGTTTGATGATTAAATGGTGATTAAATTGTTAAATGACGATCAAAGAGCAAACACAACACATTTCCTGCATAACTATACCAAATATACCAACAAACACCATTTTTGGTTTAAATTATACTATATAGTATATAAATATTATGATAATGACATAAAATAGGCACAATGATGAAAGGAATAGAATTGAGGTTCCATATGTGAGTTCAAAACACCTGATTGTTGGAAAAGAGGCTAAAAGTAAACATTGGAGAAAAGACAGCATCTTCAACAAATGGTGATGGTTAAAATGGATAGCTGTATATAGAATAATGAAACTAGATCCTTATGTATCACCTTGAATAAAACTTAAATCTCAATGGATCAATGACCTCAACAATAGATCTGATATCCTGAATCCAATGGAAGAGAACCTTGGAAAACACACTTGAACTTAAAGGTACAAGAAAGACTTTATGAACAAGATGACATGAAATTTAAAAAATCATGTATAGGAAAGACATGCAGATTTGAAAAAAATGGCAACTATAAATCTAAAACAGGCTTAATTAGAATAAACAAAAACTAAAAAATAAAAACCCTTATGAAAACAAACATTCCATGTATTGGTATTTGCCCTGTCCATGACCTTGGGCTATAGGGCCTGAAGGAGCCCATGCTTCTTGCTCATAGAATCCCACTTCTCTCTTTTTGACTGGACTCCTGGAGCTTGACCTGGTGCTTGGATGTGTTAAAGTACATACAGTAGTCTCTCCCAGTACTTTCTCCCTCCATTCCCACTACTTAGTCCCTCCTCTTCCAATCCCCATCCTTCCTTAGTCTACCCACAAGATTTATTCTAATTTCCCTTCTCAGGGATATCTTTGCATCCCCCACCCCTTGAACTGTTCTTGTTACTTAGCTTCTCTGGGTCTTTGAATTGTAGCATGATTAACCTTTACTTTACAACAAATATCCACTTATAAGTGAGTCATATGATTTTTTTTTCTGGGTCTGGGTTAACTCAACTGAAGAATTGAAGTGTAGTCAGATTTTATTTGGGCTACCAGCTCACAAATAATGACAGGGAGACTAATTAATTATGAAAGCTTGACCTTAGCTTAGGCTTATTTTTAATTAGTTCTTATAACTTAAATAAACCCATTTCTATTAGCGTACATTCTGTCACGTGCCACCCATCCTGCTTCCTCCGTGTCTCCTCACACCTCTTTCATATACCTACATTCCTCCTCCTACCTTATTTCTCTGCCTAGAAGTCCAGGTCATATCTCCTGCCTAACTATTGACCATTCAGCTTTTTATTACATCAATCACATCAACACACCTTCACACAACATACAAATATTCCACAACAATAAAGAAAACCTGACAAATTTGCACAATGGAGTATCACTTGTGGGTTCAATAAACAAACAAACAAATAAATAAATAAATACATAAATAACATCATGAAATTTGCAGGCAAATTGATAGAACTAGAAAAAAATCACTTTAAAAAGATCTATGCATTGGACATTCTTGTAAGAATAATATAACATTATTTAAAATTTTGGGGACTTTTCAAAATATGATTTCCTTAAGAAAATACCTTATTTTTGTTACAATATTAATTGACTAATGCCATTAGGAAAACATAAATGAACAACCGAGAACTGAATTAAGCATTACTATTATTCATTTGAACTCAAATCACTTTGGATTTCATGTCTGTGACAATTTTATGTGGGATATTAAATGTGGCCTTCTATTAAGTGTTTGTTCTCAAAAGCAGAACCATATTCACCCACATTGTCTCTTACTTCATCCTAATTTCGTTTAGAAAAATTTTCATTATTGTGAGCATGCATTCAAATATTTTGTATGAAATCTCATATGGTTATGATTAACACTTGAAAACTCTCAAAGAAATTCAAGCAAGAAGTATTCTTCCCAAGTTTAAAAGTCTGCTTTGGGCTCTGTTTGTCTGTTCATTTCCATCAAATCTCTTTGAAAAGTTCTCAGCTAACTCATTTCCTTCCTAAATGAGTGAAGAATTCTTCAGCTGCTTTTAGAAAGACTTTCTTTAAAATAATCGAATTATAATGAGACTATAGCATGCTGACTTAGTAAAAATAGTGTTTTATTTATGTCAATTATTTGACAATTTCATACTGTAAATAACGGATATTGTCCAAACCTATCCCCAATGTTCCTCATCCAGTCATCCTAGACATGCAAGGACATACTTGATTCCCATCTTTGTGTCTTTCCCATTTATTCATTTATTTGTTTATTATTTTAAATAATTAAAATTTAAAATTTTTAAAAATTAAAATAAAAAAAGTGATTGTAAAGATTTTGGAGATAAAAATGTCACACAGTATGATCATCCAAGCCCAAAGTTGACATATCTTAGTGAACTACTATATAGTTAGGATGGACATTCTGAATTTGTGGAATTTCATACTGATTTTTTCACTTTCATGATAAATTATATTTTATCTACACAACCATCACAGAAAGCCAGAGATAGATGAATTGTCTGAGAAATAATTCAGAGTTTTACTCACTTAAAGAATTAATGATCATAGAGAAGATTCAAACAGAGGCACAAATTAAGAAAGCATATCCAAGAACTTTGTAAGATGTTCTAATAAAGCAAATGTAATAGGTAGTAAATAGAAGTAAAAGTCCAATATATGGAGGAAAACTTTAGTAAAAAGATTGTAACACTGAAAAACAATCAAACAGAAACACTTGAAAGAGATGCTCAATTAAATTTTAAAAATTCAGCAGATATCATTAATAACAAATAAAAACATGGAGAAGAATAAATTTCAAGGAGCTAGGAAAAGTTGAGACAATAACACAAAAATACATTTACAAGGTGAAAACATTAAGGGACATTAAGATATTTCCAAGAAGCCTGGAAATCCAAGAGGCCAACCTAAGAATTTGTGGTATAAAATAAGGAGCAGAGGTAAAAATCAAATGGCAGAGAGGTTATTTAACAAAATTATAGCAGAAAACTTCCCAATTTACAGAAACTAAGGTTGCATGTAGTAGTAACACATATAACATAAAGTAATTTTTAGAAGTCAATTGATATTATTCAAAATATGTGGAAATACATACCTAAGTACTAAAATTTCTAGTAGTCTCCCTTTATGTAGATGATAGTCAGTGTGCTGTTGCACTGTGCTGCCTTACAAAGCTTCTGTCATTACTCATAGGTAGGCTGAAGGGTGTCTATATATAAGGAACTTTTTCAGACCTAAGGAGAAGTCAGGACTGTGGAGAAACATAGTTAATCCTCTATTAAAGTATAATAGTTATACTCAGCCATCTTCTTGGCGACTCTTGGTTCTTAAGCTGTAAATTAATAACTATACTAATACCTATCTTCTACTTATTCATTCCTGTACCTATTCAAGGTAGTTCTGCTTTGATTCACATCACTTCTGTTTGATAACATGGTTTTACTAGTTTGAAGGTAACAATGATTAAGGCAAGTCTTTGCCACTGTAAAAGCGTACACTGCATTCAACAATGTGGGTAGCAATCAGGGGGGAAATATGACAAAACATTTTGGGTGGAGATAAAAATCTATAATAAAGATAAAGTCAGACACAATTTTATACTGAAAGCACGTTATGGACAATTTTGGAAGTTAGTGAGTCCCTGTGAAGCAATAACTGCATGAAAAGATAAGGAAAAAGTGGGGGAGGGGATATGAGGAAGCTCAAAAAACTGAAGTGACTCTGAGATGGAGACTTGCTCCCTGGGTATATTTTGATTTGAGAAACAAATATAAAGTTAGATAATAATGAATAGATTTAGTGATGAGTAGAAGAATGAAATATGAAGTGAAGTCTTAGTGTCACCCCTCCAGGAACTCAAAGATTTGCCTAGTGGTTTGGATCTCCACCTGAAGCTACTGGAAATTTACATGAGGCCTTTGAAGTCAAATGATTCATGACTTTATTTACTTGCTTAAAATATATGTTTTACTATATACATAATGTACCCCAGGGTATCAATTGGATGTAACAATACACTCAAATTGGCTATTTTGATGAAAGCTTAATGAAGAGACTTTTCATAATGGTCTAGCAAATCAGGAAACTGTTCTGCAGTGAACTGACAGTGATAATTCAGAGCTACTTGTTGTTTTTGTGCACAAGCAACCAGAGGAGGGGAACAGTAAGCAAAACATAGACACTGCTATGGAAAGAGTTGACTGACTTAAAAGCAACCATGAAAAAAACTGGTCAACTTGAAATCACTGTGTATGTATGGGATGATCCTGATGATCTCTCTCCTTGATGTCATTTTCCTCTGGAACCTAAGTTTTGCTAATGCCTCCCACTGCTGCTCACTGGGTACTGAAAGCAGAGACTACAGAATCTGGTGAGGTTGCCTGTTGAGGTCAGCCTTGGCAGTTTATGGCACAACAGAGTTCTACTTGCATTTCTGTTTCTGTGATAAAGTATTCCATCCAAACGCAATTTAGGAATGAAAAGATTTACTTGGTTTACAATTCCAACTTACAGTTTATCATCAAGAGAAGTTGAGGAAATATCATACCCCACAGCTTGAAGACAGGCTTGCTTTTTATTCTATACATTATTATCTTCTTCAGCCAATGAACTGATTCTATAGTCAAAGTAGTACACACAGTAGAACCTATGGAGTATGCTGCTTTCTAGCTGAATGCTAAGATGTGCTAGCATTTATATAGTTCAGTACCAACTACATAGGGATAGTATCACCAAACGAGGACTGTACTTTACTACCTCAAAGAACAATTAAGACAATCTCTCACATATATACCCAAAGAACAATTTCTATTTATAGAATTCCTGAACTGAGGCTTTCTTTTTAGAAAGCTATATCAAGTTAGCGAGTAAAGCTAGTCAGGACTCAGACTATCCATTTTTTCAGCTAGATGTTCATATCAGCATTGTTTGTAATAGCCAGAACCTGGAAACAACCTAGATGCCCTTCAACTGAAGAATGGATAAAGAAAATATGGTACATATACACAATGGAGTACTACTCAGCAGAGAAAAACAATGACATCATGAGGTTTGCAGGCAAATGGATGGATCTAGAAAAAATCATCCTGGATGAGGTAACCCAGACTCAGAAGGACAAACACGGTATGTACTCACTCATAGGAGGATACTAGATGTAAAACAAAGATGACTAGACTGCTACACAACTCCAGGGAAGCTACCTAGAAAACAGGACACTAGGAAAGACACAGGGATCGCCCAATGACAGAGAAATGGATGAGATCTACAGGAACAACCCGGATGACAGTGGGAGTAATGAAGGGCAAGGTTTGAGGGAAAGAGAGCTTAGGGGAGCAGGAGATCCGAGCTGGATCAAGAACAGAAAGGGAGAACAAGGAATAACTGACCATGATAAATGAAGACCATATGAGAACAGGAAGAATCAGCTAGAATTTAAGTTAAAAAACTATGAAAATTTGACAAGTCTTAGGGCAGGATATTTACATGGTTTAAATGAGTACGCTGAGAACATAGGTGTTGAATATGTTTGGATTTTTTTTCATGGCTACTACCAGCATTTTCTGTGGATTCTACACATAAAAGACAGAAATAACTATTGCTGGTAGATTTTGTTTTGGATTGCTGCAGGATGGTGTGGCAATTAATGAAAAAAAAAAAAAGAAGAGATTCATGAACATATTTTCCTAGGGGAAAGATACAGAAAAATCTCCCTTGATATTTAACTCTAAATTAGCATCCAAAGAGAGGTAGTGAGCAGGTGGCTGGATATTTTTATCTACAGGCTAGGTGCACACACACACACACACACACACACACACACACACACACACACACACCATAACAGGAGGGAGGGTGGAAGCGAAGTGTGGGGAAATGGATATATAAACAATGAATCCATAAACAAGTCAGTTATATTTAAAAATATTTAAAAGCATATTGAATGCTGGCAAAGAGAACAGAGTCCAAGGTTGGGACATTCTAACACTTAGAGATTGAAAAGATGGAAATGTAAGCTAAAAATAGGGAGAAGTATGTCTAATATGGGAGGGAAGATGCATCTCAGAGCCAGACAAATGAAGAGCGTCAAAGGAGAGAAGTGTTTTTAAACATAAAGAGTTAGACTGTGAAACATTAACTGTTGTCTTTATCATAAGAGCTGAGACTTTGGAATTAATTAATTGAAATTCATTTTTTCTTCTTCAGATGATATTGTGGTTAATTTTTGTAAATGATACAAAGTGGAGTAATCTGTGCAGAGGGAGCCTCAGCTAAAGAGTTGCCTCCATCATATTGGCTGTTGGCATGTCTATGAGACATTTTCTTGATTAATGATTAATATGGGAGGGCCTAGTCCACTGTGAGCACTAGCACCCCTGATAAGATGCTTCGAATGTATAAGAAATCAAGCTGAGCAAAGTATGGAAAAGAAGTATCTGCTTCAATTCCTGTATCTTAGTTCCTGCTTAAGTCCCTGCCTTGGGTTCTCCAGATGGTGGATTGTAAACTGCAATCCAAATAAACCTTTTTTTCTTTTCCCAGTTGGGTTTAGTCAGTATTTCCCACAGCAACAAACTTTAAACTAGCACACACACACACACACACTTGACTTGCAGTTTCCTTGCTAGGTATGAGTGTCTTTCATTTTATGATAGTAGAGATTGAGGAATAAATCCTTTTCTCTTCATTTCAGTGAAGTTAAAATAAGAACATAAACACAAATGTATCAGATGAATTAAGTGAATATATGTTTTCAACTATTCAGAAAACTTCACAGGTTTTCCACAGGTATTTCAAGATATTTTGATTTGGTGTATAAAAAAGCATGCATGGTGAAGATTGCCTTTGAGAAAGCAACTGAAGAGAATTTTATGAAATAGCTGAGAAAACATTTTCAATGTAGGAGAAAGACAACAATCATACAGCATGGGGCTCAAAGGAAGAACAACAATTTGAATTTTTCCGGAAAATTGGGTGTGGATAATAAACAAGCTTGGGTCAAAAGTTGAGAATATCAAAATGACAGACTAAGTAATTAATCTGGATTTTATCTTGCAGATAGCACAAAATGCATTCATTATTATTGAATAGGTGATTAAGCTAATTAGGATAAGGTTTCAAGTGTTTGGACACTCTCCTAGAAGGTGAGAGTAAACTGGTGATGACCAGAGGCTAGAAAAATCAGGAGAGAGAAGAAGGGAAGATTGATGGATGGTGCTGCAGCATAGTTGTGGGGGAGTAACAAATTCCATTATGCACCCTTGGGAAATCATAAACATGTCAATGTGCTGTGTATCTAAAATAGCAAAGAAAGTATTTTAATATTCCATCACATAACAATGATACATGATTGGATAAATGTATTTAACCAGATTAAAAAGTGAATATATAATCAAAATTTCACATAAAATTCCATAAATATTTACAATTAAAATTTTATTTTTTTATTTTCTCTGTGAGATTATATTACAATTATTTCATTTTCCACTTCCATTCTCCCCATTCAGACCCTTATATGTGCCCCAACTGTCTGCAATAGATGGAGACCATTATAGAAAACCACAACCAAAAAAATGTAGAATTGGGAAGCCCATTCACAACTGTTAAAACTACAACACAGCTCCTCCACCTGAGGCTTAGTAGATTGTTGCAGAAGCATGGAGCCAAAAGACTGCTTTTATTTATTTATTTAGTGTTCATTTATCGTGTGTGTGTGTGTGTGTGTGTGTGTGTGTGTGTGTGTGTGTGTGTAAGCCATGGTGCATATACAGAAGTACAAAGTCAGAGAGCAACTTGAAGCCATATCTCTCCTTCCATCATATGGGTTCTGTAGATCAAATGCTGCTTGCCAGGTTTGGTGGCACATGCCTTTACTTGGAAATCTATCTCATAGGTCCCATTTACCATTTTTGTGTTTTATATATCTATCAGCTAACAAAACATCTAAATAAAAATATTTAGAGCAATTAATATGCTGACCAATATGGATTATGTTGGAGTGGATAATGGTAGGGCTTCCTTCACATGAGTTTTCAGTCCTCTCTGTCTAACTGACCTTCAACTATTTAATAATTGCTAGAAGATGGTAGTGAAGTCTTCATGTCTTATTGCCCATTTCTCCATTCAACTCTCTTTGGATTTTCAAGTTGTATTTTTTAATGTGTAATATTTTATCAATATAAATTATCTCCTTAACCAGTTGGATATTGCATATTTACCAATCCTTCTTATATAAACTCTCTGTCATTTAGTATAAAGTATATCTTTGTAGCTGGAATGTGTTTATGTGTTTGGTCACTCAGACTACCCATTGTTTTGATGGAAGTATTTAATTAACTTACCGAAGTGACCAAGATGAGTTTATTTTCATACAGGATGAGTCAGGTACCAATTTTAATTTTCCTAGATGTGGAAATCTAGTCAACCTAACAACATTTGTTGAAAAGACAGTAGTTTCTACAATTTACATTTTGGCATCTTTGTGAAAAATAATTTGGTTCTACAGCTGGGGTCCTACTGTCTCTGATCCTGGGCAGAGGGTGAGTGATGCAAAACCAACAACATAGGCTCTGGGAGGTTTGCAAGCAATCTCTCATTTCTTAAACAAAGGGATGAGATTTATATACATGGATTTTCGGCAGGCTTTTCCTTCCAGCTGCTGTGGTGTTTCTTGGTTGGCTCTGAGCTGCATGTCATCATCTTTTGGTTTGGAGTGTATGGGTCAGGTTGTCTCTAGCCAGAGTGCTCTCTGTGCATGTCACAACTCTGTTTGCTGAAGATGTGGCCCCATGCTTCAGCCATATCCACCTCAATAAGGTAGCTTTAGCAGTGTGGGTTTATTGGCTTCCCAATTTATTATATCTATTCTGGTTCCTACTTTGCCCACTTTACCTAAGCTAGAGTCATTTGAAAAGAATGAACTTCACCTGAGGAAATGTTGGTGGCCCTGGGTTATATAAGAAGCAAGCTCTGAAAGCCATGGAGAGCAGGCCAGTAAGACACTTTCCTCATGTCTCTGATTCATGGCCTTACCTCCAGGTCCCTGCCACACTGAAATTTCTCCTTTAGCTTCTCTCAAAGATGGCCTGTGGATCAGGACATGTAAGTCAAATAAACCCCTTCCTCCTCAAACTTCATTTGATAGTAGTACTTATCACTACAATAGAAAGCAAACCAAGACACCATGAGTTTATATATCTGTTTTGTAGCAGTGTCATACCCTTTTGTTATCATGGCTGGATCTAGAACACAACTCAAAGTCAACTGTTGTGTTAAGAGTTGGGAGTAGGTCACCTCAGAGCCAAACACTAGATTTCCTGAAATTCTATAGAAAAGAAAAAAAACATTATGTAAAGTATCCTTTATCTGTGACATATTTCTTGCACTACCAAATATACCATGAGATATGGAAGAATAGTAATTATAAATGTATTTGATGATTACCTATTAAAAAGTGCATTTTGTATTTCACACTTAGAATATTCTACCAGCAAGACTATATTGACTTGCCCATATTAACTGGTTTTTCTCAAAGAAAAAAAAAATTTCATTTCTATTGTCAATTTTTGATGTGGTTACAAATTTCAAAGTTAAGATATTGCAGTTATTACATGTGTGTTTTATGTGTGAAACTCTTTGACCCTATTGATCTGGTTGAGCATTAATTACTCTTAAGTATATTTGTGAAAGTGTTTCTAAAAGACTAAAGCACTTGAAATGATGAATGAGTAAAGCTGATTCTCATTGAGCTGTATGCTCAAATGTGAGAGGGCACTGTCCGGTATGCTCAGTGCCAGATTATAACAAAAGAACAAAACTCTCCATCCTAGAGCTTGAAGGCTTAAATTGGAACTCTGATCTTCTCCAGCCATCTGCACCATTTATGTATTCATGTGTTCACTTAAATTTCATTGAAATTATGCTAAATAGGAGAAATAGAGGATATAAACATAAGTTCTATTGACTAGATTTTACTGAAAAGCCTATAATATAATGTATTACATCCTAAAGCTTTGAGTTACACACACAAAAATCATATAGTAGATGTAGAAAGATGATCAGCAAATAAGTTTAAGTAATATAAACACCCTCTTTTTATTACTATGCTATACAGTTAAGTTTAAAGCATTGTAAGCATTTTACAATGTTAATTCAGCTTATTAAAGAATAATAGACATATTTCCATCTTCTAGTATCTTCTTCAATATCGTAAAGTTTTCATTGAAGAATTATTCACCTTCTTGGTTATTTTACTCTTACATATTTTAATTTTGTTTTAAGCTATTGTGAATGAGTTTTTTGTTTGTTTGTTTGTTTGTTTTTCAGGACAGGGTTTCTCTGTGTAACTTTTTGAACCTTTCCTGGAACTTTCTTTGGAGACCAGGCTGGCCTCAAACTCTCAGAGATCTGTCTGCCTCTGCCTCCTGAGTCCTGGGATTAAAGGTGTGTACCATGATCTCCAGGCATAAATGAGATATTTTTTATTAGTTTCATTCTTCATAACACTCTTTAACTGGTGACACTACTTAAAACAATTAAGGGATATGGCCTTATTGAAGGAACTGAGTGACTTTGGTTGGATTTTGAGGTTTCAAAAGCCTTTTCCTTTGCCATCTCTTCAGCACCATGTCTGCCTGCTGGCATGCTTCTCGCTATGATTATAATGACCTAAGCTTGAAACTGTAATCAAGCTCCAATTAAATGCTTTCTTTTATAAGAGTTGCTATGGTCATGGTGTCTCTTCATAGCGATAGAACAGTGTCTAAGACATAGGAAAAGCCAAAAATTTCTGGAACAAGCTGCAACAACACAGAAAACAATTTCCAGAATTTGCAAATGAGATTACATGGAATTAAAAGCTTTTACATAATGAAGAATCACAGAAATATAGAGATAACATACAGAAAAAAAGGAACTATTGCTAACACTACATCATATAGGGTTTAGTATACATAGCACCTAAGAAACTGAAACAAACAAAACCACTCAATCAATAAATGAGTTTATGACTTGAATAGACTATTTTCAAAAGATGAAGCACAAATGAACAAAAATACTTGATCAATTGGTCAGCATTCTTAGTCAACAGAGAAATGCATATTCCTTCACAGCCCATGATTAGTGACTATCAAAATTTTAAAATGACATCAATGTTTTTATTTTAAAAGATTTTAAGTGTTATATATTTTGAACATGTTCTTTTCCCTCCTCCAGTCCTTCCAGATCCTCCCCTCCTCCCTACTCATCCAAATTCATGTTATATCTCTCTCTCTTCCAAAAAATCAACAAACTGACAAAAAACAAAATCAAAACAAACAAACAAAAACTTAATAAGACAAAATAAAACCCCACAAAACATAAACTTCAAAAACAAAAGCACAACAATGAATTCTGTTTTGTGTTGGCCAACTATTCATTTGCATGGGGCTCATCCTGGATTATGGTTGATATACCCAGTGACACTCCACTGGAAAACTGATTTTCCTTTTCCTAGAATGTATCAATTACAACTAATTTCTTGGATAGGAAGCTGAATTTGTGAATAGCTCTTCTTCGAGGGAATTTGTTTGGTTTGAAATTGTGCAGGTCTTGTGTGTGCTGTCACAGTCTGTGAGATCATAAGTGTATCAGCCCTGTGGTGTCTGGATGATGGTGTTTCATTACCTCTGTCTCTTGGAATCTTCCTACTTCCTTTTCCATATAGATCTCTGAACCTTGAAGGGAAGTGTTTGATTAGGAGATCCCATTTAGGGCTGAATGTGCTGAAGTTTCTTACTCTGCTCATTGTTAAGTTGTGGGCCTTTGTGTTAATTACTGGCTACTGTAAAAAGAAGCTTCTTTGATGAGGTTTGAGTGATACGCTGATTATCAATAGAAGTCATTTTATTGCTATTCTTTTAGCATAATAAAAGTAGTAGGTTTTCCTCTAGTGTTCATGACCTATCTAGTCCAGGTTCTAGTTTAATAGTATTAACTATGGACTTAATATCTTTGAATGGGCCTTAAACCTGTTTTTAAAAGGGGTTGGTTACTCCTATAACATTTGTGTCAATGTTATACCAGTATATATTACAGGTAGTCATGGTTGTAGGTCATGAAGTTTGTAGCTGGATAAATACTTTTCTCTCAGGTTAATGGGAAGAGTACCTTCCAGCACCATGAAATTTATCAGTTGGGATGAAGGGTCTAGTTGAGCACCAACTAGAATTTTCTATGATCTATGACTTAAGTAAGTGGTGTCTTCAGCAATATGGCCTAACCATCAGGCTGTGGAGCATAATCAATAGCTTTAGCAATAAGTCTGTTGTCTTTGGGGATGCCCATGGAAACTCTTTGACCAACGACTCAACAAGATGTAATGTATTTCTGCCACTTGAAATTTTACTGATGACATAGGATATCTATTTGGAGTATTGACTGTTATATGGTGACTCTACTTAAATTTACACACACACACTCACACACACATATATATATATATATATATATATATATATATATATATATATATATATATTCTACAGTAGTAGTTTCCATATGACTTATCAAAAGGCCTTTAGTCCTTTAGTGTTAATTGTCCCTCTCTATATTCCCTCTTTTACTCTGCCATCCCTTCCTCTTCATCACTTAACCCCTATATTTTAGTTTTCTTTGTATAACAGTATGGTCTATTTCTCTTTAGTTAGAAGACCCTATCTTCTGCTTTATCCCCTTAGGAACCTCACCTCTGTATTTTTTTTTTTTTTAGATTATAGTACATGTAACAAAAAATGAAAAGCTAACACCCACATATAGAAGAAAATATTCAATATTTGTCTTTGGATGATACCTTCTAGCTCCATGCATTTATATGCAATGTTCATAATTTCATTTTTCTTAAGAGATTAATAATATTCCATTGTGTAAATTTACCACACATTCATTACCCATTCATTAGTTGATGGACATATAGGCTGCTTCCAATTTCAAGCTATTATAAATAGAGCAGCAATGAACATGAATTAACAAGTATCTCTTCAAATCCTGGCAAGTATGTGGGGAAAGAACTCTTATTCACTGCTGTTTTATAAACATAAATTTGTGCAACTATTATAGAAATCAGACCTGAAAACTGAAATTAAAAGTATCATACAACCCATATATACCAGGATATATATCCACTTATATGCATGTATATATCCACTTATATGCATGTATATGACATTAAAACAATATACTACAGAAAAATTTGCACATCCATGTAGCTGCACTCTTCACAGGAGCCAGGAAATAGGACTCATTAACAGACTAATGAAAAAAATGCAACATGTGTACAATAGACATTTTGCCCCCATAAAGAAAAATAAAATCATGACCATGGCATTTGCATAAAAATGGATGTATATGTCTATTATTATGTTAAACTAGACAGAACAGACATAATTTAGAATACCACGTTTTCTGGCCTAAATTAAAATGGTCTATGTGCTGTAACCTCCCCATCTCGTGTGTGTGTGTGTGTGTGTGTGTTAGGACACAAGACAGAGGATCATCATTAGGCAGATGGGCTTTATTTCCCTGTGTCATAGAGAAAAATAAGTCAGAATATAGCAATGGCTCACCTTGAAAGTAACATTAAGTTGGTATGATTATTAAAAGACTATAAAAGAACACTATCTAAAATCATTGATTTATACTTTGCTTCACTTTTTTAAATACTGTGAGAAATATTTAATTGGCTTATACTTTTTTCTTACTATTGTTAAGTTAGCTTTGCTGGTTTTCATTTGTTTCATTTTTTTCTGAGTTTTCAGGAATTATAAATCAGCTTTAAGCAGCTTCAATAAATTTTAATTTTCAAAAAAAGAAGACAGCATCAACACATAGTGGGGCAGTGTTACTTCTGGAAAATATATTTTTTAAAGTTCACAGTCAGCATATGTGTATTCATGTTCCAATGTACACACTCACAACTAGAAAACCTATTTATTCATCACTGGGTTTAGGGATTTTTATATTAATTTGCCTAAATTCTCTAATATATTGGATTTCTTACCTTTTAATTCCTCAGTAATGTGTGTGTGTGTGTGTGTGTGTGTGTGTGTGTGTGTGTGTGTAGAGCCCATGTGCATACATGCATACATGGTTGTGTTCTTCTTTATTACCATAATATAAGCACTCAATCCATTAGATTCCACCTTATGGTATAGTTTGATAAAGAAAGACATATGTATGCTGCATAACTGACCCTGAGAACATTAGTATTTAAGAGTTTGAGTTGATCCTAAGAAACATTTTAAGGGGCTGTGGGGACAATTTGGTGGATAAAGTACTAGTCTTTGTCAGCATAAGGACCTGTGTGGTGATATTATATTTGTAAAATGTGATTTTATTTGTATATTAATAAAGTTGCATTGGGGTCAGAGCAAGCCATAGCTGAAGCTGGGTGGTGGTGATGCACGCCTTTAATCCCAGCACTTGGGCTGCAGAGCTAGGTAGATTTCTGTGTGTTCAAGGATACAGCCAGCATGGCGACACATGCCTTTAATCTCAATACCAACCATAGAAGAAATGGAGGTCTGTACAGACAGGCAGTGACGAGGAGGTCATGTGGCTGGGTTTATAACCAATGAGAAAGCAGAACAGAAAGTCTATAAAAAGAAAAGACACACAGAAGTAGCTCTCTTGCTGAGAGGAAAGACAGCAGAAGCAGTGAAGGGTAAGGTTTTCCGCTCTTGCTCTGACCTAGTGGCTTTTAACTCTGCAATTGTCCTGTGTTTCTTATTTAACAAGACAGTTACATCTACAGACCTGGGTTGGAATTCCCAAACCTACATAAAGCTGCATATCTTAGTGTGGTAGCATGGATTTGTAATCTCAGTGTTTTTACATCAAGGTGGGTGAGGCAGAGATTGAGAAGCCTTGAAAGGTCACAGGCCAGCTAGTCTGGAATATGCAGTGGGAACCACATGACATCCTATCTCCCCAAACAAGGCAGACAAAGGATCCATATTGGAGGTGGTCTTTTGACCTTCCACATGTGCCTATCCTCACACATAAAAAATTTACACATATGAACACACACACATACACACACACATACACACACACAAGCATTCTGAACCTCTTCTACACAAACAGGTAAAAGAAATGCTCTTAAAATGAAGTATTTTAAGAAAGAGACTATATGTCATCTTGGTTTCCTAGAAGGTACATTTAGAAGAGAGTTCTTAGTGTGTAAGGCATTCTCAGAGTGGGAATGAGGGGAACAGTATTCAAAAGTCAATTGAGAATCTACTATAGAAGAACCATATAGCTGTTACTATAAAAGTAGCTCTGAATATCAATTTATTTTTGCTTTCAATTACTTGAAAACAGGATATCATTCACAAGACCTAAATTTTATCCTTGATAGCACTTCTGCCTCCTCTACGTATATCTTCAATTACTTGTTTATCCTGAGCCTATGAGAGAAGGTCCCAGTTGAAGTTTCTGTAAATTCTAAGAAGTCCCACAAATAATACATATAGGTATATGAGTGAAATTATAATGTTATGATAGTAGACACGTTATTCTGCATCTTAATAATCATATGTCTCTATAGATCTGCAAATCTTAAGCTATGGAGAGTTTTATTTAACATCATAATAATGTTGTCAGTTTTGGTCATTTAATCAAAGTGTGCTTCTGCATTTATTATAATAATTAAAGCATAGTAAATATACTGAAGATTCCTTGATGATCTTCTCATCAGGACTTTGAGCTAAGTAAGCACTTCTAACTCATTTTGCGTATGTAAAGATCCTGGGAACTTCTATGATATCAAATTCAACACGAGTGATGCTGTTCTAGTTCTCAAGTATAGGCAAAGATGGGCAGTTTTCCTCCCCCCCCACCTCTCTCTCTCTCTCTCTCTCTCTCTCTCTCTCTCTCTCTCTCTCTCTCGCTCAGAATATTCTTGGGAAGAGGACTCCTTGTTATAACACAGCCACCTTCCAGAAGCAACCCCAGCCATATGGAAAGGCCACCTATCAGCACTACAGTAATCAGTGTTAGATGAAGTCCTATCCAACACCCAGCATCAACTTCCTGTCATACAGAAGATATTTTTGGAATTCTAATTCACAAAGCTTAAAAATACTTACACAGCTTAAAAAATATATCTGCAGGGTAAATGGAAGGAGTTGAGTTGGAGGGAAGAAAAGAATAGGAGAAATTTACGTAATTATATTTTAATTTATATATATATATATATATATATATATATATATATATATATATATATATATACATTTATCAGAATGGTAAGCTCACATTACTCTGGAAATCAGTGTGGAGAACCCTGAGAGGGAGAAGAATAAATCAGACCTATAATTCAGATATACTACTTCTTGAAATTTATCCAAAAGACTTCACATACTACTACAGAGATACTTGCTCAACTATGTTCCTTGCCATTCTATTCACAAGTGCTATAAAATGGAAACAACCTATATATCCTTCAACTAATGAGTGCATAATGAAAACATGGTACATATACCCTATGGAATACTATACAGATTTAAAGAATTAAAAAAACAATAAAATTTTTAGCTAAATGGGTGAAACTATAAGAGATTGTGATGAGTGATATAATCCAGACCTAGAAAAACAAAGGTTGTGTGTTATCTCCTATCTGAGGATTATTAACTCCAAATTCCAAATATAGCTAACTTGGAGTAACTGTAAAAATCAAAAAAGTAAAAGTTGACTGTGGAAGACAAGAAAAAAATACAGAAGACTGTGTCCTTTGCCCTACAAAAGCTTCTCAGTTTCAAGAGGTACCATTTATTGTTTCTCTCAGTGTCTGTGCTACTGGTGTTATATTTAGGAAGTGATCTCTGGTGCCAATGCGTTCAAGACTACTTCCTACTTTCTCTTCTATCAGGTTCAGAGCAACTGGATTTATGTTGAGGTCTTTGATCCACTTGAACTTAAGTTTTGTGCACAGTGACAGATATGGATTGATTTGCAGCCTTCTACATATTGACATCCAGTTATGCCAGCACCATTTATTGAAGATGCTTTCTTTTTTCCATTGTACAGTTTTGCCTTCTGTGTCAAAAATTTTGTGTTTGTAGGTGTGTGGATTAATGTCAGCATTTTCAGTTCAGTTCCATTGGTCCACATGTCGGTTTTTATGCTGCTACCACGCTGTTTTTATTACTGTATCTCTGTAGTAGAGCTTGAAGTCAGGGATCGTGATGCCTCCAGAGGTTGTTTTATTGTACAGGATTCTTTTGGCTTTTCTGGGTTTTTTGTTTTTCCATGTGAAGTTGACTATTGTTCTTTCCAGATCTGTGAAGAATTGTGTTGGGATTTTGATGGGGATTGCATTGAATCTATAGATTGCTTTTGGTAAGATCGCCATTTCTACTACATTAATCCTACCTATCCATGAGCATGTGAGATCTTTCTATTTTCTGACATCTTCTTCAATTTCTTTTTTCAGGAACTTAAAGTTCTTGTCATATAGGTCCTTCACTTGCTTAGTTAGAGTTACCCCAAGGTATTTTATATCATCTGTGGCTATTGTAAAGGGTGATGTATCTCTGATTTCCCATCCAGTGACTGATGGAAGCAGATGCAGAGATCCACGGCCAAGCCCCAGGTGAAGCTCCAGGAGTCTAATCAGCAAGAGAGAGGGGGGATTATATGAGCAAGAAACATTGAGACCATGATTGGAAAAAGCACAGGGAAAAATAGCCAAACTAGTGGAAACACATGAACTATAAACCAATAGCTGATAAGCCCCCATGAAACTGTATCAGGCCCTCTGAATAAGTGAGACAGTTGATTAGCTTGAACTATTTAGGAGGCCCCCAGGCAGTGGGACTGGGACCTGTCCTTAGTGCATGAGCTGGCTTTTTGGAACCTAGTGCCTATGCTGGGACATTTTGCTCAGCCTTGTTGTAGGGAGGAGGGGAATGGACCTGCTTCAACTGAATCTACCAGGTTGAGCTGAATCCCCAGGGGGTATCTTGCCTTGAAGGAGGTGGGAATGGAGGGATGATTAAGTGGGGAAGACTGTGGGGTGGGAGGAGGGAGGACAGGAATCTGGGGCTGATATGTAAAATTAAATTAATTATAAAATAAAAAAATAGAAAAGACAATAGCGGGTTACTGAAGATTTGAATAGGGAAATGGGAAATAGGGAAAAGGTGCTTTAATTAGGAGAGGGAGAAGAATATAGAAAAAGGAGGAGGGAGGGTAAAATAAAAATAAGGATATCTGAAAAAGCCATAATGTAACAAGCAATTATCTACCTAAAATTACATGTAACATATATTCTGATATTCACTTATATATTTATATTTAAAATAAAATTTTCACATCTAGGTTGACAATGCTTAACCCAAGTAAGTCCTCAGACTAACAAAAACTCCAACAGCAGCCATGAGAAACTCCAAGAGACTCTCAAATAATATAGGCCACTGCTGTTGTCCTTGATTGCCTTCTAGATGATGAAAGTAAGACCCTATTGCTGAAGAGGCTATGTACTTTGGATACAGGATATGGAAGATCAGAGACAAATCTGACCTGAAAGACTGCTCTCTGAGGACTAACTTTCATGGTACCAGCACATGCTGAGCAAGCTTCTGAGAGAGGGACGCAAACAACAGTCGTACCAAGCTATGAAGTTTATGAGATAAATAACAACAAGCATGAGTAAAATCCCTAGGGATGCAGTAGTGATATGCATACCATGGTGGTATCAACATGTCTCTATTTGGATGTAAGACCTATTCATCAAAATGGAAATCAAATCTGATACTGGAAACCTAGCCAGTTATCAAACACTAGTGAAGTCAAGGGTCATAAATAGAACTTACAACTGTTCTTAAATAAAGCAGCATAATTCCTAACTGTATATAATTATTTATTCTTACATCCACATGTAAGCATAGGTCTCATTCTGTATCAAGATGACTCTTTAACATACAAATTTCATCTTGTTTGAATACATACCCATACAGCAGTCATGTTTTCAATGTGTTCTAGGAGCCACCATACTGTTTTAAATACATAAACACTGGCTTTAGCAATACTACAGTGCTTATTGCAGTACTGGAATTCCCATTAGTTACAAATGAAAACTGATAATTAAATATAAATGTGTACTTATTTGGATACAAAAGGGGACATTGTGGAGATGAAGAGAAATGACTGCTAGATCCTGTTTCTGCCTTGCTTTACCCCTTCACCAAACACAGGCCATAGGCTGCCAAGAGACTGAAGGTGGTTGGATGTAACTGGCACTGTAGATGCTGATATATTCAGTTCTGTGCCAGAGAAGTCTCTTGGCTATACCCACAGCAGTGTTGCCCAAACAGAAGATCTTCTGTTTTAAGGCTGAGTATGGCAGTGATTCCAGTCTTTCGCCTTCTTTTACCATTTAAATCAGTAGAAAACATTTCCATATTTTGCTTTGTAAAGTAGTTTGAAGAGAAATGATACCTATACTTATAATCTAGGAGAGTTAATAAATCCTTGCAACAATTAAGACAATTGACAGTTACTTACCATTCTGCAATCTGGGATTTCAGTGTGTTGGGCTTCTTACAAAGAGGCTCATTGTTTTCATTAATGCCATCACCCTTTGGGGCTTTGTTTTCCTCTCAATGCTATTTAGAGCACTAATGCACCATGTGCTAAAATCATAGCCCTGGGTACTCAGAAGCACAAAGCAGAAGTAACAGGCTGAATCAGTACTGATCTTGGAAAACACAGTCTGCTGAGACAGAAGTCTAAGAGAAAAAATTGGCAAGAGGAGTGAAATTAGCTTCATGGAGAGTGCCTTGTGGGAATGCCACCAAGGAAACACTTGAGATAGAAGGTAAATGATGGCAGGGCCACTTTTCCAAGGTGACACTTTAGAGACATTTTGGTGTCTGTCTCTCTAGATTGCTTTCGATGAAGATTGCCTAGATGTGGAATGATGTGTCCTTTGTCTTTGGAGATATTTTCAGCTGTTAAATTTTGGACTATAAATCAAGTCAAATTGTTCCTTGCCACTGATAATGGGAACCAAAAATACATATTTTTTCCTTACAGACAAAAAATACATACAATTATGCAAGTTTCCCTTGCCTCAGTTAAACCTTTTCATATGTATCTGGCTCATATTTGTTAAGACTTCATCTATATTTACTAATAGAAGCAATTCAGTGTCTGCTATATCTAATTTAAATCTAATCTCAATTCAATTATTCTGAAAAGGAATTTCAGGCAGCTTCGATTAAAATAACTTTAGCACAGAGGAGGAACAACTAACAAAGTTTTTCATAATATTAATATATTTCTAACAAGCTTCAAATTTGGTTCCTAATTCCAAAGAAATTGGATAAAATGGGAGATTTAAGAGAAAACATAATCTAATCTGA
Organism: Onychomys torridus; assembly: GCF_903995425.1. Taxonomy (NCBI): domain Eukaryota; kingdom Metazoa; phylum Chordata; class Mammalia; order Rodentia; family Cricetidae; genus Onychomys; species Onychomys torridus. The sequence goes on from NC_050443.1 coordinate 138,382,861, forward strand.
TGGAAGAATAACACTCTGCAGAGTACAAGCAAACTGTTGGTTGTAAAATGTTCAGTGTTGTCAATCACATGAGGCAATGGGTGACAAATGGATATGTCATAGTCTTACTTTAGTTTTTTTATTTCTGTGGAAAAGAGAACAATAAAAAAAAAGAAATCTGTCTCTCGAAAAGAAATACACAAAGCCCAAAAAACCAAAACCCCCGGGGGTGGGGAAGGGGGGGGGGGGGGAAAAAAAAAAAAAACTGGGGGGGGGGGGGGGGGGAGGGTTGGGGGGGGGGGGGGGGGGGGAAGAAAAAATAGGGCAAAGGGGGGAAGGAAGGGGGGGGGGGGGGGATTTCTCTTCACAGAAATAACTAAGTAAGACTATGACATATCCATTTGTCACCCATTGCCTCATGTGATTGACAACACTGAACATTTTACAACCAACAGTTTGCTTGTACTCTGCAGAGTGTTATTCTTCCATCAGATTAGATTATGTTTTCTCTTAAATCTCCCATTTTATCCAATTTCTTGGAATTAGGAAACCAATTTGAAGCTTGTTAGAAATATATTAATATTATGAAAAACTTTGTTAGTTGTTCCTCCTCTGTGCTAAAGTTATTTTAATTGAAGCTGCCTGAAATTCCTTTTCAGAATAATTGAATTGAGATTAGATTTAAATTAGATATAGCAGACACTGAATTGCTTCTATTAGTAATATAGATGAAGTTCTTAACAAATATGAGCCAGATACATATGAAAGGCTTAACTGAGGCAAGGGAACTTGCATAATTGTATGTATTTTTTGTCTGTAAGGAAAAAATATGTATTTTTGGTTCCCATTATCAGTGGCAAAGGAACATTTTGACTTGATTATAGTCCAAAATTTAACAGCTGAAAATATCTCCAAAGACAAAGGACACATCATTGCCACATCTAGGCAATCTTCATCGAAAGCAATCTAGAGAGACAGACACCAAAAATGTCTCTAAGTGTCCACCTTGGAAAGTGGCCCTGCCATCAATTTACCTTCTATCTCAAGTGTTTCCTTGGTGGCATTCCCACAAAGCACTCTCCATGAAGCTTAATTTCCACTCCTCTTGCCAAATATTTTTTCTCTTAGACTTCTGTCTCAGCAGACTGTGTTTTCCAAGATCAGTACTGTTCAGCCTGTTACTCTCTGCTTTGTGCTTCTGAGTACCCAGGGCTATGATTTTAGCACATGGTGCATTAGTGCTCTAAATAGCATTGAGAGGAAAACAAAGCCCCAAAGGGTGATGGCATTAATGAAAACAATGAGCCTCTTTGTAAGAAGCCCAACACACTGGAAATCCAGATTGCAGAATGGTTAAGTAACTGTCAATTGTCCTAAATTGTTGCAAGGATTTATTTAACTCTCCTAGATTATAAGTATAGGTATCATTTCTCTTCAAACTACTTTACAAAGCAAAATATGGAATGTTTTCTACTGATTTAAATGGTAAAAGAAGGCGAAAGACTGGATCACTGCCATAACTCAGCCTTAAAACAGAAGATCTTCTGTTTGGGCAACACTGCTGTGGGTATAGCCAAGAGACTTCTCTGGCACAGAACTGAATATATCAGCATCTACAGTGCCAGTTACCATCCAACCACCTTCAGTCTCTTGGCAGCCTATGGCCTGTGTTTGGTGAAGGGGTAAAGCAAGGCAGAAACAGGATCTAGCAGTCATTTCTCTTCATCTCCACAATGTCCCCTTTTGTATCCAAATAAGTACACATTTATATTTAATTATCAGTTTTCATTTGTAACTAATGGGAATTCCAGTACTGCAATAAGCACTGTAGTATTGCTAAAGCCAGTGTTTATGTATTTAAAACAGTATGGTGGCTCCTAGAACACATTGAAAACATGACTGCTGTATGGGTATGTATTCAAACAAGATGAAATTTGTATGTTAAAGAGTCATCTTGATACAGAATGAGACCTATGCTTACATGTGGATGTAAGAATAAATAATTATATACAGTTAGGAATTTTGCTGCTTTATTTAGAACAGTTGTAAGTTCTATTTATGACCCTTGATTCACTAGTGTTTGATAACTGGCTAGGTTTCCAGTACTAGATTTGATTTCCATTTTGAATGAATAGGTCTTACATCCAATAGAGAACATGTTGATACCACCATGGTATGCATATACTACTGCATCCCTAGGGATTTTACTCATGCTTGTTGTTATTTATCTCATAAACTTCATAGCTTGGTACGACTGTTGTTTGCGTCCCTCTCTCAGAAGCTTGCTCAGCATGTGCTGGTACCATGAAAGTTAGTCCTCAGAGAGCAGTCTTTCAGGTCAGATTTGTCTCTGATCTTCCATATCCTGTATCCAAAGTACATAGCCTCTTCAGCAATAGGGTCTTACTTTCATCATCTAGAAGGCAATCAAGGACAACAGCAGTGGCCTATATTTTTGAGAGTCTCTTGGAGTTTCTCATGGCTGCTGTTGGAGTTTTTGTTAGTCTGAGGACTTACTTGGGTTAAGCATTGTCAACCTAGATGTGAAAATTTTATTTTAAATATAAATATATATAAGTGAAATCAGAATATATGTTACATGTAATTTTAGGTAGATAATTGCTTGTTACATTATGGCTTTTTCAGATATCCTTATTTTATTTTACCTCCCTCCTCCTTTTTCTATATTCTTCTCCCTCTCCTATTAAAGCACCTTTTCCCTATTTCCCATTTCCCTATTCAAATCTTCAGTAACCCGCTATTGTCTTTTCTATTTTTTATTTTATATTAATTTAAAATTATTAAAATTTTTAAACAATACTTCCAGCC